>NW_015627959.1:781904-782409 GCF_001515625.1 Sinocyclocheilus rhinocerous
TTAAATGCCGAGCGCGCCTCTCCTCATGAGACCGGTCTCTTCCCCGTGCATGCACGCTGGTGTCCTCGTGGGTCCAGGAAGGGTGCGTAGAGGGACTCCCTCCCGTGCAGAGTCGGGAGCTACCGGACCCGCGGTCCGGACGAGAACCGCACCCGTTACACGGCCATCGGGCTAGGATGCCGGGCCATCTAATCCCTTCAAGCGCCGTGGGCAGAGAGAAGGACGAAGCCGCTGAAAGAAGCTGCCACCCCTCGCGCCCCAGACCGGAGAGGGGAGCGCGTGCTGCCGCCGGACTCCGCCCCTTACCTGGACCCTTCCTGCCTGACCACTGCCCTTCCCTGCACGAACCCCGCAGCACGACGAGGACACCAGATCCCCTGTTTTATTTTGGACACTTGATTCCCCTTTTTCCTGGACACTTTGTTTATATTTTGTTAATAAAAGCCTCTCCGAGGCCTGACGCCACACCCACTGTGTCTGTCGTTTGCTCCTCCCGCGACAACAC
>NW_015627959.1:783036-784499 GCF_001515625.1 Sinocyclocheilus rhinocerous
TATAAATTTTTATTGTGATGTACATTTATAACACTATACTTCAGGTTATATTACCTTATTACCTACACTTTGCTTTTGTTTTTTTTTCTTATTGGACCAAATTAAAAAGCAAAAAATGGTCATTTCATTCATCACAATCAAGTTTATTCAAAAATGATGACTTCCATTTCAATACAGTGTGTGTGTGTTTGTACTCCAGGTGCGCTGATGAATAGTTGTTTCAAGTACCCTGTCATTTTAGACATCAAGAGCACTTGTATGAATGAGGAATATGTCGGTGGATACTAGAGAGTCACTCTCTTTTTTGTTGGCATGTAGAGATGTAGATGTAGAGAAGAAAAAAAACTGTGAATAAGCTGTAAACCAGCACTCTCCTTTTACAGATACATCACATCAGTGATTTAAAAATGGTACCTCTGTAAATCAAAAAAAGAGGTTGTGAGATATTATCCTAAAATGAAGTTGGGTTTACAAGTGCGTGGAAAAATTGCCAGTGGGTCTCAAAAACATGTGCATGGTAACTCTGAATTAAATTCAGCCTTCATATGACCTCTAAAAACATGAATGTGTCAAAAGCATGTGGAGTTGTTGAAGCCTTAAGTGAGTAATCAACAATGAAAACAAATAGTAAACTCTGCTGTAGAGACAAAAGTCACTCCATTGAATTTGGTGTTCGGTCGTTGAGTGCCTGTAGCTACATCAAGCGAGTGGAAATCTCGGTGTGTGACATCTTAAGGTAAAAGACGAGCTTTATTGTTTGGTTAAAACCCAACGCTGCGACATGTGGTCGTGCATAATGGCGTCTACTCCAGGGACTGTGTGTCTAAGCACCAGCCGTAGTGGGATATCAGTATATCAAAGCTTTCCTGGAGAATACAGCACAGTAAGAGCTAACCGCAGTGGGTCTTCCTCAGGCCCTGTGGTCCTCCGCACAACAGCACTCAGCCCCACTGTGCAGCTCTATCAATGTGTGTGTGGTGATGGATGGATAACCTTTACTGGCTTTATCTGCAGTATTCACTACGGAGCTGCTAGCTGTTGCAGTTAGGCATTATTGAAAAAGTCTCTCAGAGACCTGCACCATAGAGAACATCAAAAACCTCCTTAAAAAGGCAAAGTTTCTCTCTTAGAATGAAACTACAGAGTTGTTGTGACTTCGCACAAAATCGCCATTGTTATTCTATTCCCGCTCTGCATGCAAGTAAAGCATATTGAAATGCAGATAGTAACTTTCCGGTTCTTCCAAGAAAAAAAACGAAATAAATAAATAAAAAATGCACAGATCAAGGGGTCAAAGTTTGGTTAGTATTGTTAGCCCCTGCTGGTAGATGCCGTAGTGTAACTACACCATCTGGCCCATAAATGTTGTCTTTTTTGGGAATATTTGCTTGGGACTGTGCATGTTATGGACCCTTTTTACAGACTGTGATGATGCGTTTCCATAGTTATTATCATTGTAAATA
>NW_015627959.1:784533-801662 GCF_001515625.1 Sinocyclocheilus rhinocerous
ATATATAAATTTTTATTGTGATGTACATTTATAACACTATACTTCAGGTTATATTACCTTATTACCTACACTTTGCTTTTGTTTTTTTTTCTTATTGGACCAAATTAAAAAGCAAAAAATGGTCATTTCATTCATCACAATCAAGTTTATTCAAAAATGATGACTTCCATTTCTGAGAACACCCGAAATGTGAAAAGGGTGGAACTTAAAAGAGGGTCCCAGAACTGAGTGCCCATGAGCAAAAATAGATGATTTTAGGCGGCTTATTTACAGGGGGTCTTGGACCAGATGAGCAATTGCAATTGAGATGAATCGGAATGCTAACAGACAGCTTTCTCCAGGCATTGTAGAATATCTTGGTGCAGATGCTACTGTATGCATTACCTCCCTCGACCTGATCAAACAAGCAGATGTGTAGAGACTACATGACTCGCTCTGTGATGGGGGGCATTCACAGCAAAATCAATACATGTATTATGAAATAAAAAAAGTAAGAGAGCTTGGCTGGCGTGTACCTGCCGTCGAGGGAAATTAGCTGTTGACTCGGCCAGCTCAACCTCAGACAAAGGCTTTTCTCCCCTTCTGATGTGCCCTGCACAGTGCAGGAGGCTTGTGTAACCTGGGAAACTGGAAAATCTTGTGGAGGTGGGAAAAAGCAACTCATAAAAATCAAAGGATTCAATTTTAAAACATGCACTAACCACTTTCTATCATGCTGTGTTGCAGTCTATTGACAGCATATAGCATTTCATTTAATCATCCAGGGGGCTAAAAATATAAGAATGTCCCCATGAAAAAGATAGCAGTGATACGGAAGGATGGAAAATGAAAAGCAGATGGGAAGATTGCCATGGCACTGTCAAGACAAGAAGACCATGTGGAGCTGATCAGGAGAGGATCGGTGCCCGTGCCGAAATCCGATCACAGCGACGTGGGCTTGTACTGAATGCTTAACCAATTAGGCCGGACATCAGAAGCCCCGCCGCCCCGGCCACTCCCGGCAGGGAACAGGAGTTACCTTACCCAGCCCAGCCTTTGCGGTGTAGCTCAGGTTTATTCACATCCAGCTCAAAACCTCCAGACTGGGAAACATAAGCCTGGCTCCAATCATATAAATAAGAGATGTTTATGCTTCTGACATGGCCAAACACAAAATAGGAACATTTCAAGGCTGCTGGTGGTATGGATGTGTTTTTGGGATAGCTTAGATTAAGCACATACATGCCTGCTTCGAAGCGCTTCAATGTAGAGGAAGCGGTCCAGAGAGACAGGCAGAGCCAGGCATTAAATGCCTAGGATAGAGTGGATAGTTTGTTGATCCCAGCTAATCATAATAGATTTTGGGACAAAATCACATCTTGTGCACTTTCCTGCTCCTTCGGAGTCTGTTTAAAACAACCCGGCGCATGAGCTCTATTTCTCTCTTTGTTTTATGGATTGTAATTGGCAAGGATTCTGTGGTGCAACATTATCACAATACTTGAGTAACAAAACATCACAATTCTTTATGTGTTGCCTTGCACAGAGTATTGCGATACATAGTGATTTATTTATTTATTGAGTGAAGTAAGCGAGCGTTTCATATGATGTTGCTTGCCAATTGCATGGGTCACATTACGATCGTTTTACTCTATAGTGGCAGGCATGAGCTTGATTCGAATGAAGGAAGGTCATCTCACATTTGAGAAACCATGTTGTTCTTTCAAATTGGATTTCAATACCTTAGCTTTCAAATACCAAAAGAGAAAAAAACAACTAATTTACCTTGTTCTAAAGAATGCATTTAGTTCATGTCAATAATGTATTAATTTGCATAATATTAATAATAGCTTATGTATTCATTCATGCAATTAATTATATATGTTGTATAGCTTTATTTATATATTTGTATGTAGATATATTATTAATATAATGCATTTATTCAATTCAAATACCAAAGGAAAAACTGATTTCACCTTAGTAAACACATTTAGTTCATTTAGTCAACAATATATTAATTTAGTATTTAGTAATATATAAATGTAATATATAAATTGAACTAGTAGTAATATTAGTTAATGCGCTAATTAATGCAGTTAATTAAATATGTTGTATGCCTTTATTTATACATTTACATAAACATTATTTATTTAGATGCATTTAATCAATTTGACCAATGTTTCCAATTTTGTTCTGTATTATTTCTGAAAACTAAAAGCATCTTTAATGATAAATTATTTATAAATCTAACTTAGACAAGACTTCTATTTATAAATCTAACCCAGACTCTATCAATAATTATTTGTATATGGAAAAAAATGTAAGTATTATCCCAATTCAATATGTGAAATATCACTCACGAGTGAAACAAATAGAAATCATTTTCAAGCACCAGCAGAAGAATAATTTGCAGGCCACAGCAGCAGCAACTTATTTACATGCAAGATGTTACTGTTTTAATAATCGAATTATTGTAGATTGTTTGCATTTTCCATGTGTTGAGAAATCTAGAATTAGTTTGCTTTAGTGAGACCGGCACTATTGCATAAAAGTACCTCTTGTCTAGATTTGCACATTTATTCTACTATGAGTGTCATCCACTTAAATTGCCTGCAGAATTACTCATATTATTTGGTTTTATTTAAGGTAAATGAATGTTAATGCGTTAACTAGCAAAACAAAATTAGGAGATCAATCGCAATTAAATATTTTAATCGACTGACAGCACTAATTAATATTGATACTTGCACTTCCCTTTGAGTGTTTGATCAATTATTTCAAGTGGAACAGGAACAGACAGTGTGTTATGGACAAGTCAGATGTGTTTAAGCAGCTAATGCAGCCCATCATCAAAACGTGAGATACTATCTAGGACAACAATGCATTAGACTAGGACAGAGAGCGAGAGAAAGATGGACAGAGTATAAGGGAAAAAAAGCATGTCCAGTATCATTACACTAGAACATTGCACTCTGGGGTATCATTAAAGGATTCAATTGTGTTAGTGCTGTTAAACATGGTGCTAATTCGGGCCCTCTGAGAGGTAATGACCAATCTGTCAACCGCCATCCAAAGCGGGTAAAGGGAAACGCAGCAATACTAAAAACAGCAGAGACCAATTACGTCTTTATATCATATTACACATGGCCAACACAACCGGGCCAAGCAAGTGCATTATGACATTAATTAAGTTCTATGATGATGTAACCACTGTTCAAGCTGAAGAACATTCTGAGAATGCTGCGATACTAAACAAACAGAGCATTAATACAAGTCTGCTGCAAGCTAGTTTGAGTGCTTACCGATAAATTCAACAAAGGTCAACAAGAGCAGAGATGGCAGACATATTCAAATGGGTCCGATCACTGAAAGACTAAATCAGAGAGGCTGCACAGAATAAAAACATATTACTAAAAAGTATCAATCTGTAGATTAAAAGAGGATATGTAAGCATTAGAACATATTATGGTCTTCTGTATCCCTTATAACAACATATACAGTGTTCCTAGACAAAATTATTTTCCATGATTTTTCCATTTAATTTTAAATAATCATATAAATAAATAAATTAACAAACATGCAATAATCAATTAATTAATCTTTTTACATCAGCAACTCATACTCAGGGGTTATTTTATATAATCTAGTTTCCTGATTTAATTTTATCATATACATTAACACACTCTCTGCATTATGTAAAACCTTAAGATATTCTCAAAAGCTAAAACCTTGAAAATCCTAATATTTATTCCAATAATTATGTTGTCCTATTAAAACAATGAAGACTTTGTATTGTAGCACAGAGGTTGTGTAAATGCATTTACTTAGCAAATACAATCACAAAAAATATATTTCTTTATTTTCATGACTGTTCCAGGTCCGTGAGAATCCTGTATATGGAACTAAGACTACAATGAAATGTAATGGTGGTTTAATGTTTTAATTCAAGTGAACTAAAAGGAATAAATTACAAGGTACTTTATATAAGCAGAGAAGGGAGTGAGGAGACTGCCTAAACCAAGCCAAGAGGAAAATGTGACTAATGGTGTAAAAAAAAAAAGAGAGAAAAAAAAACAGGGCCCTAAAAGTGCCAGTATGCTTTTGGGAGGCCAGCGTCACATATGCCGTCAGGTCCTGAGCATCCGTATGTCATGTTCCAAGTTGACAACAAGTGACAACTGGTACTGCAGTCTGTGCAGCATCCCTGACTTCTGGTTGGGGGAGACTGGAGTGTCACACGGAGCTCTGATTGGCCCCCACATCATACCGAAAATATTAAGCCACCTTAAACATTCAGACAACCACAGCTAAACTTCAAAGTCACAGACAGAAAGTGGCACAAAAATACATACATTCGAAGCTCCCTATATTAAAGGTCAAACCTTGTTTTTTTATTTATTTATTATTTTTACTTATGCCTGTTGGAGGTGGATGTATAAGTGGTATGGCAGGAAGGAGGGGGAAGCGGAGTTGAACAGCATGAGCCCGAGGAATCATTTGCCTCCACATAGAGTCATCAGCAGTGTAGAGAGGGAAACTGATAGCAGAGGTGAGCGCTTTGTGAGCTTGACCTCGCACGGATCTGATAGTTTACTGCAGGGGTGCTGCCATCGAGCAGCTGGGATCCCTCCTCCAAACCTTTTGTTGAAGATTGAATAACAGACACTGAATGGTCAAGAGACAGGGTGCAAAACGCATTTTCGGGACACAGCAGATACATTCTGTGATAGTAACAACAGGGGATGTCGAGAGAAACAACAGAAAGTCAATTTCGCAAACGCGGAGCCCTTAATGGAGCTGATGCATGGGGGTACAAATAAAAAACAGTACAGCGTCGTGATGGACCGGGCAGATAAAATGGGTCCGGCTCACTCCGCTTGACGCAGGGGAAGATACACGACTGGAGTCATTGCAATGGTTCGGCCCAGAGGAACGAGTGTCAAATGTGGTAATGGAGTAACGGTGTCACTGAGAGGGCAAAGGCGAACAGCGGCGCACTCCGTAAGCGATAACAAAACGATAATTGTAAAACTCATTTGCATTAAATGACAGAAACCATTAGGGGCTAATTAATTCTAGTGGATATGTGTTCCAAAATGGGAGTGTCCTGCTGGCTGACGAAGAGGGGTTCTTGAGGAAGAAATCACAAATGGGAAAAGTGTCTACTGGCAGCTGCTCATTAAGGATAATGGGGCAATGGATAGTCACTTGCGCTAAGAGAATCATCCATTTTAGTAAACAGAAACTGATTGATATTTGAGATATAACTGCCACCATTAGGGCCCTCGAATCGTGCGATGTGTGCAATTTCCCTGCTGTATCACTTTTAATGGATCTCGGCATTGTCAGGCTTCGATATTTCCTGTGAAAAAAAAAAACAGCAAACAGCATGATCCATAATAACAAAGAAAAATCTCTCTTGATAAGTTGTAATTGCTTAAAGTGCTGGTCTCATACAATTGAACACTAAGGGCAGAAAAAAGTTTTCACAGGACCGCTGGCAAGTTTCCCAAAGGAAACGGCTTTGAATGTAAACTCAAATTAAGGCACTTGAAAAAGTATCTTTCGGAGAAAACATTTCCGCACCGGTCATTAAGCCATCAGAAGTTTGCTCTGTGAATGGCTGTGTATGCTCTAGTGGGGACCATAATGAAACAGCATTATGGGAATGGGCAGCAGGGAAAACGGGCCTTCCTCCAGGGCCAGGGGGAGCTTGTTAGCTAGCTGAGGTAAAACACTGGAGACAATCCCAGACACCTGGCTTCCCAAGGACCATCAGGGGAAGATGCGAAGGGGGGGCAGGGGTATCTGAGGGGAGCAAGCAGCCCACTTTAAAGAAAATTTTCAAGCGGACCTGGAGACTGAGCAACCTCGAAACAATTGGAGCTCATAAACAAGACCCCTGATTCCATATCGGTTCATGGGGGGCCTCAGTGTATTGCTGAGAGGGCAGGGCGAGTCCGCTGCACCACTCCAAACTCCTCCCTCCCAACTCTTGAGAACACAGGGACAAAGTGAGGGAGGAAGAAAGGTCTCTGGAGGACAATGCAGCGTGTTTCAGCAAAGCAGGGAGCAGACTAACCACTCCAAGAGCCTCTCCCCTTTCCCTCTCCATGCTGAAAGGTTCTCACTGTGGCTGCCGCTCCAGCCACTAAATGGAGTCTTCCTCCTCTATAGAACATTCCAGAGGGCTGAAACAATGCTGAAGTGGGTGCCTCTCAATCTCACTCTTTAACGCAAGGGAAAGCATTATAAGAGAGGAGAATACGGGAAGAGAGGCCAACATTAAACATGTATACGCTCTCCGGCTCTCGTTATAAAACACCCTCTTGAAAACTCTCACCCGCTTCAGAGCTGAGAACAACACTGTCCGTTTACTATGAGCTTTCGTTCCCACTGAATGTGACTCAGGGGAACCACTACACATAACGTGGTTAAGAAACGTGCTTCAGGACGTCTGATTCCCCATCCCATCAGAGTTGGGAACTATAAAAGAAGCCATTTTGTGATCTAACGGGAGGACAATCAAAATACGGTGTGTTGCAAACACAGGTCAGAGACTTCAAAGATGAGGCGTGTCATTGACCTCTAATATATCTGAAGCTCCTCACCACAGATGATATGAACCCATCCATATGATATTAAAATCAATAGGCCTGCAAAGACACAAAGCACTTGAAGAGAGCAGCTCCACTACATGCTGCTAACTCAAATTGCTGTGTCTGTGATCGTATGATTGTGCTGTAATGGGTTGTGGCGGGGAAGGGCTGCATGGGCATTTGACTTGCTGGTAGGGGGTATATGTGTATGGACAGAGGGTACAGTAAGGGGCAAAGGAATTAGGAAAGCTGGACGAGTAATAGACTTCACTCAACTCTCTGAATAAACTGTCAGAAACTGAACATTTCAATGTAAATTCACAGTGAAGATGCTGCTTAATTTTAGACAGACAGACAGACAGACAAATAGATTCGATAGATAGATAGATAGATAGATAGATAGATAGATGACAGACAGATAGAGAGCTAGAAAAGAAACGGTTTAAACACTTATTTCAAAACCCGCCCACAGACCTGAGGATGGCAGCAAAAAGCATCACTCATATGGATCTTACAATTATCATGATAAATTTGGCAATAAACTATCAGCACTATCATTCACTTTTATTCATTCATATTTGTATCATGCAGCACCGTGCCCTCGTTGCCCCAAGCGATACCATTTCCCCCTCATAAGTCTTGAGTGCACAGCAAGCATTCTCTCCCTACTCTTTTTTTTTCTCCGTCCTCTTTTCTTTTTTCAAAAATTGCATTTGGTGTCTCTATTTTTGGTGCGGCTAATTAATCCTCAGCATTTAGACAGAAAGCCGCAGGAGTAACAAGGCATTTAGGGCTGGTGGAGCCCTCAGCATCAACGGCAAGCCTGGTTATGGAAAGCCCCCCGCCGTTTGTCATGTCAGCCACCGTGTGCTGCTCCCATTAGGCTTCGCCCACACCATTGCCAAAAGGCAAGGGCACCCACGCACACCATAGGACAGCCATGTCAGAGAGAGTGTCTTCACCCACGATATTAAGACATGCACGTAATGTCCAAGGAGGTCTATAATAGTTGGAGAAAGCTATCTGTTAGCATTTAACATCTCAATGGCACATACTCGGCTTACGCAGGTCCACCCAGTCTTATTTTTCTCATTTAAATTAGACCAATCTATGTTTTTATGCAACTGACTTAAAAAGTTATGAGCAGTCTTAAAACAGACGACTAACTTGTAAGAGTAGTCTAAGTATTTTATGGAACCAGCCACAAATGTTTGTTTTGAGACAGTCAACTAAGCCATAAAATCCATGTTACAAAAAAAGCTTCTCTTAACAAGGTAAAGTAGTATACAATTTTAATATGTTCATAAAAGTTTAATATAATATATAATTAATAAAAAAGCTGAATATTTTAAGAAATATAATTCATGGACATAACTATAGAGTGTTTGCAGTTTCCAAGCAACATATAATTTTGGCCCATTAATATAAAATGTGTGTTCATTAAAGTGTTTTTATAATGGCTTATATATCCCTTTTATAATAATTAATTAATTTACTCATAGCTTTTCTTCATCTTCATTTCATGGCTGTTTCTAATGAAATTACTGCATTTTTTTTTCATTGACTAAGTCAGTTTTCAACTGTATGAATACTTAAAATGTCTCCGTATGGTCAAGCATTCCAGTTGAATAACAGACATAGTTTCCTAAGATATTTCACATTCAGCACATCATTCTGATTTTATAAGGTATTGTTGTAATCTATTGTTGTAATAAATCTCAATACTATCAGGGCAGGAAAAACAAGGATGGAAGTGTAAATGTATCACACATAGGTGGCCTCTCAGCTATATAAAAAAAAAAAATCTGACAAAAAAAACACGTTCCTTAACGTTGTTGTAACACAGCTTGCATCTTTTGTGTTTTCCCAACTGGGCTTTTAATGTTGAGAGCGTCTAGCTGTTATAGGCTCGGTGTTTCAGTGGCACTTGTGCATTCCTGAATATCAATGTGGCTGTGAGAGCAGATTAGAGGCTGCCTCCCTCTCCCTCCCAAGCTCTTCAAATTAGTTTGATTTTCCCCCAGATGGTCAGATTAAATTACATAAATGCTGTCAGCAAAGTCCTATTCTCCACTGTATTCATGCCATCCTTACTCAGAGGCCCTACATCCCACTTCTTTTAAAATCTTTCTTTGCCCTGTCCTCTCCTCTACCGATTTAACCTGCCCGACCATAATTCTTCTGTGTTTGAGGTTTTTAATAGATCCTGACCCTTTCACTCTTTCTGCGCCTTGTTTAAGAGTGTGTGTGTGTGTGTGTGTGTGTACCAAATCTGAACAGCTGACAACGTCTCTGTAGATGAATCACTGTAAAACTCCTTTCCGTACCCCCGCTGCATGTCATTCCGACAGAAACCCTGGGCTTTGGAGGGACTCCAGTGCCAATTATAACAATAACAAGTGTTTAAACGAACAAGACTGCATAATTATAGCACTTAATTACTCGCCTTAATCCACATAAGATTAGAGATTGCAGATCTACCGGTAGTATTTTCTCGTGCATATCTGGATAAATGGAACAGAAACATTAGGTTCAAACCAAGTGGGCTCCAAAAATAAGACTTGGCAGAAAAGGAAGGAATTTGTCAAAAGTATAAAAGTAAACAGGTTTGGTTGTTTGTGAAATAGGATAATGGAATTATAAGGAAAACAACAATACAATTCTAAAAAGACACAGGATTTTTTTAAGGGGTGGCGGGCCACACGCTGTCAGATTTTAATCTCTCCCTCCCAAACAAGCACATCTACTTTCTGGCTTCTGTCAACACAAAATGTCGGCCCCTGCAAAGCCAAAGAGGCACAAGGAGGTTTTCGTTTGCAACTTGGTGGCTGTGTAGGCCGGAGAAGTAAACTCCTTCTGACAGACTAAACAGAAGTGGAAGCACTGGGTGGCCCGCTCAATTAACAACCCCAAAACGTCTGGGTGCAACTGTTTTTTGAGCTAACACAACATTTTTTGCAGCATTTCCCAAGCTGAAATAAACAATAAATGTTGAAAAACCAGCGAGAGAGAGAGAGAGAGAATTACACAATTTCCCCTCTCCACCTGGCAACACTAAAGATACCATCTGGTCATCTTGTGTGAGGGAAGTGGCATCCTATCATTGAGGTGTGTGTGTGTGTGTTATGAACATTATGACATCTCCACTTTCTCGACGGTGGGATGAAGTCTAGTATCACGTCCTGTAAATCTGGTCAGTGTGCTTTGAACTTCTACATGGTATAATATTTCTCACTGGACTGAAAGACTAATGTGAGTAACAAACAAACAAACACAAACAAACAAAAAAACAGTTGCAATTTCCCATAAATGCTTTAGTTATATAAATAAAGAGAATGGAGGACACCCCTTTTAAGTTTGCCTTGTAAAACGCATAATTTCCATCCCTGCTGTCTAAACAGATGGACAACTCCATCTATAAGCTGCAAGCTCATATGGGTGGACTGTCCCTCGAGCTTCCAGCCAGAACAGAGGTAAATAATACCCTCTGTGCGATACTATACAAATGAGAACTGGGATGCGGGTACTCGTCGGCAGTCCCATCCAGAGGCAAAGGCTTGGGCAACCGAGAGCTTAAATTTGTGAATTGTGCAATGGGTCCAGATTGTAAACATGTTTGTTCTGCAATTGGGCCAACACAACTGAATGAGAAAAGAAGGCAATTAATGGAACTTCAGCAGAGGCAGGACGCTTCAGGAGACTGGGAAAGACAGGGCTGTGCTCAGCTAATTGCCCCGCTTTTTCCGTTTTAAAATAAAGTGTAGGGTTGGAGGTCAAATCCCATTCAAATGCAAACAAGAGGTATTTATGTTAGACAGTTTGAAAGGAGAGAGACAAACGTCTGCCCTGTGAAGTGTTTAAATGCGAATATTTCATTTTGTCATTTACTGTAGCCCCTCGTATTAAATTAATGTGAGTGGACAATTATTTTCAATAGGATTGGATAAATACCCTTGAACAAATGATCACAGAGAGCACTGGAAAACATGCTGAATGAGTTCTGCTAACTATCAACAGTGACATCTGCAGTAAGAATAGCCTAAAAATGCAGTTGCAATCAAATTATAACAATGATCATTCAATTATAATAATAACAATAATGAAAAAGGGCATACTGTAATGTAAGTCACGTCACTTGTTTTCCCAACTGATGCAAAGATTGTTTATGCACAGTTATTACTCTCAGATGAGACACTATGGTATAAAAAGAGTGTAATAAGTTTTGCATTATTGTCTGTCATGTCTTTAATCTGTCAATGTTCTAAATAAACAGAAAGTCAATAAGCTGGGTTTTTTTAATGATTCACATCTTATTATATTTGTCAGATTTAAATTTAATGATTTTTTATATCATATCTTTATTTCAGTACTTACATCTTATGCTTATGTCAAAGAAACTGTAGAATTGTACATAATTTAGTCATTTGTGCTACAATGGTTTTATTTAGCTGTTTTCTTTATTCTAGATGTGGCATTGTCAATTAGGGTACAATGGAAAAAAAAACAGTTTTGATGAGTATTTCTTTATTGTACTTTGTTCTAACCCTCTAAGCCTGTTGGCAGCTTGCTACATATTACTGTGCTGGAAGCAAGAAGAGAAGAAATGTGTCATATTACAAGCCCATTTAATAACAAGTTGTGACTTTTCAGGCTTAGCATCAAACATACATTTTTTTTATTATTCATTTAGACAAGTATAAGGGAAATATTAACCACTGGCACTGCATTAAAATAATATACTTTTGACCAGTCTGCCATATACAGACATTGTTTTAGCTGTTCACTGAATATGGTTTTCATAATAGTTAATTAAAAAAATAGTTTACAAAGTACAGACTTTCAAATAAATAAAAATATATTTACATTATAATCATTTGTGTTGATTAGGGTTTATTTCTTCTTTTAACACTTTTTAGGGATGAAGACATTTAATTTGCCTTTCCTGGTTTATGGCAAACGTCTGGATCTAAATCACACTCTTGTTAAATTTAGAAATCATTAACTAAAGCTTAAAGCAACCAAACCAAACCACATCACAACAAAACAAAATAAAATAATGATATACATCTTTAGTTTAGTAAGAGTTCAGAAGTTGTAAAAAAATAAATAAATCAGAAAGTAGACATGGTAACCGATTTCCCAGACAAGACAGAACCTACAACAGGAACAAACACACCTACACAGTCTCATTCCATTTCCTATGAACCATCATGAAGTAGAGGGGGTCAATTCTGTAATCGCATTTGCCCATCAGACCATAAGTACAGAGAGAGACAGTTACCCAACCACAGAATGCTTGACCCACCCACATGACCCAGACTTTGCAGTCCCTGTGGTGGAAAGTCATCGGAGAGTTGGAGATGCTGGGGTGCTTGCTGCAGCGCTGCTTCTCTGCAGGGTTGTAGGGCTCATTAGTCATGCGGTGGTCGCTTCTCACCAAACACAATTAAGACTATTTGCCCTCCTGCAGCAGATGATGAGACATGGAGAGAGGAGGATTGGTTGAACGGCCCGCGCTGCTACGAGAGGACCGCAGCGATGGAGGCAAAAATTGAATTTTGATAATGGAGTACATCCATTTGAGGGGTTTGGCAGGGATGGCGAATGAGCAGGAAGTAAAAGAAAGAAAGAGGGGTGAGGGGAGGGGGGCAATAATGACCTTACCGGAGTGAAAATCTAACAGTTCCATTGCATCCGATCTGTCATGCACATTTCACAAAACCAAAATCAGTTGCAGTTGTTACCTGTCACTCACCTCTAGAAAGGTCAAACGAGATTAGAAAACACAACTCCAGCCCTGAGCGGTGTTATCAGAGCTCTCTATTCAACAGGTGAGTTCTAGATGCTGATGCTTAGATACTCTTAAGGTGCTAAACGTTTCATACAAAAATCAGTGATTTGACAGTATGGCATATTTTTGCTGTTTTCAAAAAACCTAGTGAGTGGCCTACAAAGACAGCATTTTAAGTTATCGTAAGCCTGCTCTGAATGGTTTTAAAAAGTCAACAAATTAATTATGCTGCCAGCAAAAAAAAAAGTGTATATATATATATATATATATATATATTTATTATTATTTATTATTTAGTCATTTATTAGACGCTTTTATCCAAAGTGACTTACACTTACAAATGAGGACAACAGAAGCAATCAATTGTAGTATTATATAAATATATATATATATATTTTTTTTTTTCTTCTTTTTTTTTTTCTCTTTCTTGTGTGTTGTACACATATTGAAATGTATGTTTGTATGTCCTTCAGGAGACATTAATTATCCTGCCAGGCTGTTATTGTAAATAAGATCCTGATCTTAATGACTTGCCTGGTTAAATAAAGGTTAAATGAAATGAAATGAAAATATTTTAGTCATATTTATAGAAAATAGTTTAGTGTTAATTAAAAAATGTACATATACTAATGTCTTAATGTTTTTTAAAGTCTCTTATGCAGTAAAAACAGTAATATTGTGAAATATTATTATGATATAAAATTTTAATTTTCTTTTTAATATGTTTTAATACGTAATTTATTCCCGTGATGGCAGAGTTTAATGTTCAACAGTGATTATTACTTCACATGATCCTTCAGAAATCATTCTAATGTGATGATTTGCTGCTCAAGAAACATTTCTTATTATTATCAATGTTGAAAAGGGTTGTGTTGCTTAACATTTTTGTGGAAACTGTGATGTCATTTACCGGATTCTTTAATGAAATGAAAGTATTTATTTGAAATATAATTGTTTTGTAACAATGTAAAAATCTTTACTGTCACTTTTTAATGCACCCTTGCTGAATACAATTGTCTTTCAAACAAACAAAAACAAAACAAAACAAATGTGTATAATTAATGTTTATATTTTTAAGTTGTTTTTCTTAGTAGATTATTGTTAGCCTACAAGAATGCGACTGAAATCAATTGTGAGTCCACTGTATTTGGTGCTGCCTATGTTGAGTGTTCCAAATCTGTCACTTACAAGGTTCCAAGAGCGTCAAGACATTGCCTAGGCAGTAGGCAGAGGGCAGCTCACTAGGTTTTGGAACATAGCTTCTTTTTTTAAATTTGCAGCAAATGTTTGCTTAACAAAGGATGAACATAAGAACAAACCTAAACTCAATGGCTGCAGATAACACTTACACAAAGCAAAGAAGTCAACTACTTTTGTGTACTTTGCAAAACTTGCCTCTACAGATTAGGATAAGTGGTGACTCTTTTAGGACTGAATCAGAACGCTGATATGACAGACCCTCCCCTTAATTACTACTCTAAGAGCACCAGTGGCAGGCCTGATTTTGTTCAAAATGTCAATGTGCCCACTTGGGAGAACGAAAGAGGGGATGGGGGAAAAAACCTAAATTGAGAACAAATGCAGAAATGTTGATGTCAACAATATTTTAAAGCGCCATGGGACTCTTCCGCTGCACGACAGACAACAACATATATCATATCATGCTGCTTGTGGTTTTAAACCAAAGGAATTTCTCGGTTTATTGTGAAGAAAGACAGAGAGACACCATAAAAGAGAGAGGAGGGTTGTTTGTGTTTCAAATTAAGCAATAAGATGTGTGCTAATAGTTCTAAGATGCTGATTTAACTGTGCTATAGGGCAGCAGTTTCTGAGTACGACACTGTCTCTGTCTATCTTTTACTCTTTTTGACATGAATACAGCCACTACCACTAAAGTAAAAGATGCAAACCTTCAAATCCCAAGTGTGGGTTTATGAGAAGGATTTTTTTTTTTAAATCAATCTTGTTTGATGAAGTGGTTATTTTCTCTTGTTGAGTACAAGAGTCCTTTTTCCACCATTACTCTGGCAAGCACGGACACCTGTAGCTCACAAGCTGTCGCCATGTCAACGGTGAGAAAGAAGGGAAAGAGATGCAGGCAGGAAAGAAGTGTGGGGAACAGAAGACTCCATTTCAGGGAACGGGAGTGCGAGAGAAGCCCAGTCGAGCTCATGGGAGGGGCAAGAATGATGAAAGGCTGTTGAAAGCTCTTTAGTTACAGGCTCCGTGAAGAGATGTACGTCTCACAACATATGACACAGTCACCTAAACCACTCCTCTGAGATGATGGGTGTTGAAAAAAAAGCTCCAATAATGCATGTTAAGTGTAAAATATAAAGTGAGTGTGTCAACAACACCCTCGTCCAGGTGTTAGAAGCATCATCTGATTAACAATATAACATGGCAACCATTGAAAACACAACAATGGATAAAAATAATTCATTGTTGCACTAGATTGTGTCAATCCACACAACGAAAACGAACATGTAACAGTATTTCCATACTTAGGTCGCTTTAAAATAACCAACTCAGACCCCATTTAAGTGGATCAACTCCTCCACTCAAATGAACATTACTGTAATATAAAAGTCATGATTATGATATAAAGATATATATTTAGAAGTCAATTTCAGCAGATTTAGTTGTCTTAGATTAATCATGTTGACTACACAAAAAAAAGAAAAGAAAAAAAAAAGCCTGGGGCTTAAAAAAACTGTACAGAGAAAACAAAAGTGTTACATTTATGTTGTAATTTCTTTTAGATTTTACATTTTGAATTGCAAATTGGTCAGGTTAAACCCTTGAGCCTGAGGCAGAACACTGAAGGGAAACCTTTGAATTTCTGTTTGTAGTTAATACCTTTTTCTTTATTCAAATAAAGAACAAAAAAAACAAAACAAAACAAAACTACAAAAAAAATACTAACATTTGAACTAAAATAAAGATGAAAACTTAAAATATAACTAATTCAAAATATTAATAAAACTATAATAGTAACTCAAATTAAACACTTAAATAACACTTTTCAGAATTATATGAATGCAAAATAAAACAAGTAATGTTGTCAAGATCTTTACAACTAACCAAGTGTTAAAACACTAATTTGTTTCAATTATGATGTTCAAGAAGAAAGTTGAGACTGGCATGTCAAAAAAAACTTGTCAAACCACATGTGAGCCACACATAGTTGTTTTATGAGCGGCTGTATTATTATGTGGCTGCAATCAGTGTCTTCAGCTCATAAAGTGTATCTGACTACAGTCTAATGTACATTCTACTGCCATCCATCTTAATTACATTGAGATGCACTTAGTGCCATGCAAATTTGTCGCAAACCTACTGGCTCAATGTAGTACCCATTGTCCTTCACTCTTCACTCACATGGGACTCCGTCATTAATGACAGAGGAGTGCGCTGAGCAGTCACTGAACCCTGCAGATGAAATTATCTCTCTGTTACTGGCAGGTTACGGCTGGACGGTGCTGGAGGCACCAGCGAGCGGTCCAGCACCTCCTCTGATTCTTTAATGAATGTGGGTGGGAAACCAGTAGGGATGTTAGGTCTAACTGATGGATGACACAAAGGACAGTAAGTACGTTTACATGTATAGTTATAATCGAGCTACAGCATTTTTTTTTTAAGTGTAGTCAAGCTACAACTGTATATTTTTGCCTTGGTCTTTTGGAGAAAATGTACAATTATAGGGCTAAAGCATTGAAATGGAATTTTTACTTAAAATTACAAATGATTAGTTTAGTCTGACTGAAATCTGGGCCTAAATTGAAGTAGCATCTTATGGATTGCAGTTGCAATTTTTTTTCCCCAATTTCGTTCTGTTCTTATACTCTAAAATCCGATTGGATGAGCCATGTTCAAGCCACACAGACCGCATATCATCTGAATTTAATAATGATGTATACTCTGGTTCTGTCATGCCTAAAACCCTCTTACCTGTGGTAAAATCACTGTAAAATACAGCCTCTACTGGCTTATCGCTTTAAGATACAGCCTAAAATCCTTATTTTGTTAAAGGGGTCATATGATGCGATTTCAATTTTTCCTTTCTCTTCAGAGTGTTACAAGCTCTTTGTGCATAAAGAAGATCTGTAAAGTTGCAAAGACTAAAGTCTCAAATCCAAAGAGATATTCTTTATAAAAGTTAAGAGTTAACCACGCCTACCTAAAACGGCTAAAGTATGTGGAAAATAATGTGTTTTTTTAACCTTAAACCGCATAAACACATTTCATTACACCAAATACACAAAGTAATGTTCTTTTTAGCAACATCATATGACCCCTTTAAAAACCAAATCACAATCATCCAGTTCAGCATAACATGGAAATATAAAGTTTGACTAAATTCATAAAGATAAAGTGGAAACTACAGTGCTTCCCACAGGTTTGAAATACTTGCGGTGGTAGCCAGGTGGAAAATCCTCCTCTTACCCATGGAACAAAAATGGTCTACTACATTTTACAAAAAAATAAATAATGTGTGATTTTTAACAATATTTTTATTTATTGAAATTCATTTTAATTACAGAGGCTACTATTACATTTAATTACATACTAATATTATGCATTGTAAATTATGCAAAATTACAGTATTTAAATGGTAGAGTGAGTGGGACACAGATTTGACTAATACTAGTAAAATCTATATATTGAATAATATGTGTCAAATAATGTTCTTTGACTTTTTTTCCTGTGGGGAAGCATCCCAGCCAGAAACTACAATAGTTTACTATGAATTAAATGGA
>NW_015627959.1:801738-814106 GCF_001515625.1 Sinocyclocheilus rhinocerous
CAGCCAGAAACTACAATAGTTTCCTATGAATTAAATGGAAATTAAATTAAATACAATTTATTGTGTAACCAAAATACCAATAATGCCCAGAAAAATAAATAAATAAATAACTTAACTTGTGACTTTTAATTATAAACAAGCCCGAAATACACCGGGACTCTTATTTTGAAATGTCTATAGTATTGCGGGCTGATCCTTCTTCAAATGAGAGAACAAAGATGCATTAAAATTATGCTTACAAAATTATCATTATGTTTGTTTTACCATTTTATGTATTGAAGACTTTTTATGACATTAAATTTAAGAAAACTCACACAGAGGGATTTTGCTTATTCGCACACGTGCTCCTAAATACATTTCACAGTTCGCACACATTGTACAATGACCAGGAAATCAATGTTTTTTTTCCCCCACTCTATTTTTTTTTTCTTTTTCTTTCCCTTCTTCACACACAAACACACACCTACACCCACACAAGCAGGGCTCACACCCACACACACCTGATGTAATCTGGCAGACAATGCCAGCAGAGTGAGCCATCAGAGGGAGAGCACGCCCGGTCTAAACCATCTCCCAGCTGGCTGCAAGAGCTGGGCCCGTCTGGCTGGAAGCTACAGATTAATTAACAGTGTGCCATGAGAGCACCGCACAAGTGTGTGTGTGGAGGGGGCGAGGTGTGTGACATTCAGCCCGGCCTGCTCACGCACCCAGCGAGCTCTGGATCTCACGTCTCTCCGCCCTCGCCATCATCATCATGGCCTCACGCTCTCACCCCGTCTGCTCGGTGACCGCAGCCAATCGCCTACCAATCAGGACAGATAAAGATAAAGCGCTTTGAGAATGTACAGAAGGAATTCAAGAGCTGTGACCGCTGCAACAAATAGCCATTGGGACTAACAGAATTTAGATTTTTTTTCTATTTACATTTTTAGTTACACAGAACAACTATCAGAAGAGCAATACAAAGCAATACAACACATCTTCTTTTCTCAATTGTTCTTAATTGGTTCTTATCTCGAAATAAACGTTCCTTCCATTAAAAAAAAGAAAGACAAATATATACATAATGTACATGTATGTTCATTACATCAGTTGTCCTTTGCTGCTTTTGCTTTAAGAACAATATTTTATATTTCCTGCAATTATAAAAATGATTTTTCATACAAAAAGAAACATTAAAAATCTAATAATTTTATTTAATTACACATTACTAATACCTGACGAGAAATGTCTAAAAACTCAGGAGCCACACATAGTTGTTAAAATTTAGAACAATTTTTAATTAAATTATTAATTAATGAAATTACTTTTTTAATGAAATTATTATTTATTATACAGACAAAAACAATAACATTAACGCTTATTATTATTACCTGATATTAACATCATATCACAACAGCATAGGCCCTAAAATATGCAAAATTATTTGCTGAAAATTTATAATATGTGACCCAGGACCACAAAACCAGTCATAAGTAGCACGCGTATATTTGTAGCAATAGCCAAAAATACATTGCATGGGTCAAAATTATCGATTTTTCTTTTATGCCAAAAATCATTAGGATATTAAGTAAAGATCACGTTCCATGAAGATATTTTGTAAATTTCCTACCTTAAATATATCAAACATGTATTATCATTAGTAATATGCATTGTTAAGGACTTCATTTGGACAACTTTAAAGGCGATTTTCTCAATATTTAGATTTTTTTTGCACCCTCAGATTCCAGATTTTCAAATAGTTGTATCTCTGCCAAATATTGTCCTATCCTAACAAACCATACATCAATGGAAAGCATATTTATTCAGCTTTCAGATTATGTGCAAAAATAAGAGTCTGACTGGTCGGATGGCCTTAGACGACAACAAAGTAATAAATAAATAAATAAATGAATGAATGAATGAATAAATAAATAAATAAAAGGCATAATAAATAACAATAAAGAATAAATAAAATAAAAATAAGGAAAAATAAGGAGACTTGGTACCCTATAGGAAAAGACCTGCCGGCCATTTTTGGGTCGCAACCCATTAGTTAAGAACCACTGACCTAATGACAACGAAAACATAACTAAATATTTCCATACAAATTTGAAAGCAACAGTAGTGCATTGTGAATTTAGCTAACATAAGGAAACTACAGTGTCCATAGCAACAAACAGAAAAATATATTTTTGTTTCGCTTTGAATGGGGGCTAACGGGGTTCAAATGACAGAGGAAATATCTAACCCATTCTGAATTTGCACATCAATAGAGAGACAAATCGAGCGTCCTCTCTTCCTCCTATAATATATACAATAGAGAGAGTGACAGTTCAGCTGTGACTGAAACCCGAGATACATGTGCTCAGAATCATCGGGCAAAAGACTGACCATCTCAAAATCTTTCGTAACACCCATTCTCATTAAAGGGATGGAAAAACTTGGGAAACGGATCGATGTTTTCATTTTTCAAGTGCTTGTATCCATTAGACGGGTAAAATTCATCCATCAAGCAAATTCCTTTCTGGTTAGGCCCTGTCGCTTTAACAAGTAGCGAGCTCAATGTGCAAGATGTATTGCTCTCCATTTCACTAACCTTCATTACGTCTTTCATGTGTCTCTCACCCCCTCCTCCTATCTCTCTCTTATAGAGAGCTAAAGTATCTGATTGGCCGGAGACACTACCTGCCATGTTCTGTAGCATACAGCGCAGGCAGTCAACCTCTCATCTTCTTCGCATTAATTCAAACGCCTTTTTTACAGAAATCATTCAGCATGAATTATATATGACAGCCCCTTTTACCCCCTCACTTAGGGGAAAATATAATTCTATAATTTGGTGGTTTTCATATGGTATTTAAAGCAATATTGAGTGGGCCTTCCTGTAAAGCTGAAACTAATGGGAAAAGGGGGTTACTGCATTCCAAAAGTAAGTGCTCATAAAGTTATGTTGAAACACACATAAATTACAGTGGCAAAAAAAATTTCATCACAGCCATTAGAAAGACGAATTCCTCATTCTGGCCTCTCCACCTCCGTGATCTTAATCCAAAGAAAGCTATCAAGAGGACTGTTCTGTTTCAATTTCTAGAGCTAACGCTCTAAAAAAAAAGCAAAGAGAGCTAATAAATTATGTGGTAAATTACGGTGCACCGAGCACTTTCAGGCAACATATCACAAGATAAATTTCTCTAGCGTCTACAAAAGAAACGGTCCAGCTGAAGGGAGACGGGTGAAAGGAATGATGCAGAGGAAGTGAGCGAGAATTTTGAATTTATTTCAATATTTATTTTTCAGTGGAAAAAAAAATATTTAAATCGGCACAACCTTTCCACCTGAGCCGATGTGAGATCAAGTAGGTGGTATTTGACTAAAAACCCCACTTGCTCACAGTCTCCGCTGACACGGGAGACAAAAGCCTTGCTCCTTTCCTTAATGAACATATCTGCCGTGGAACGTTGCAGCTGGACTTAAAAGGTTACGTGGGGCTGGCCATGCTGGTCACAAAGCTGCGCCCGCAGGAATACTGAATCCGCTCCAAGAAAGCCGAAAGGAGTTGCAGGGGGGTTTGGATTGGCTGTATCAGTGACAAAAGGGAAGACTGATGGCCTCACCCAGAACCAGAAAGACCTTTGCGCGAACCCCTCTTCCGCCACAGGAGAGCACGGTTCATGTTTACATCCCTCCCTCAAATATCCCCACACACTTACACACAGCGGCCTCCATTTTATTTACTGCGGCATTCATAAAATATGGATGCCCAACAAGATACTGGAGGACACATGATAACAAAATGGGAACAATGAAGTATAAAATATCACAGCATCTGGCACTTGGTGAACTATGACCGCTGACTTGCTCAAATAAGTATTTCCCTTCAATCATTTATTGCCTGCTAAATTATCACTGAGCAAAAAAAATTTCATTACATCGCTAGCAATGAAGGCATGTTAAACATATTCACCTGTAAATTTCACACTAGTAAATCTTAACAGTCTAAACATATGACATATTTATTAATAAAGGCCATACAATCATGATAAACTACAACAATGGAGTACAAAGCGTACCTGCCTCTCAAGTCCAATGAATCAGGGTCTTAAGAGGTCATAGAAGAAGTAGACCGCCTGTGATGGGAAGTCCTGTGCTGTGCCCGCTGCAGTGGAGTGGAGTACCAGAGAACTTAAAAGGTGAAGCGTCGTAAGGCGGGTGTTGTAAGGTACGGACACACAGATGACTGACCTGTCCTACTCTATAAAAGTGTCTGACGGCAGGTATGCCATCAGCCAATCCAAATTCAGCACTCCACAAAGGACGCACAGGTACACACAAACGAAGCAGAGGACTAGGACACACATTTAGTCAAAGGAAAGGACAAGTGCGTCAGGAATGAATTTCTAACCTTGTGAAAAAAAAGAAGAACTATAAAAGAGACACGCGCGCACACACATACACACACTACTCTACAGAAGTTTGGGGGGCAGTAATTTTTTTGAAAGAAACTACAGTAATACTTTTATTCAGCAAGGAAGCATTAAATTGATCAAAGTGACAGTAAAACATTTATAATGTTACAAAAGACAGAATTAGAATGATTTCTGAAGGATCATGTGACACTGAAGAATGGATTGATGCCATCACAGTAATAAATTACATTTTAAAATATATTAAAAATAAAATAAATGAAAATATATTAATACTATTTCACAATATTATTGTTTTTACTGTTTAATGGTCAAATTAATACAGCCTTGGTGAATATAAGAGACTTCTTTCAAAAACATAAAAAATATATATATATTAGTGGCCCCAAACTTTTGAACGGTATAATATAAATACTGGGCATAATTTTGAACTACATCAATATGAGATAATCTAAGAAACAGCTGTAATAAGGTCAAGGAATGTAAAGTAAATGAAAGTAATGAATGTAAAACAGACTCTAAAGTTGCAATTCACAGTTAACTAAAATAGCAGGTGTTTCATATACTAGTCATATGTGGTAAAGGCACATTATATGAGTATCTAAGCTATAAGACAAATATGATGTCAAGCATCTGGGTTCGACTCCAGCTTGTGTAATGTTCTGATCCTTATCCTCTTATCTCCCTCAACTATCACTAAATAATAGCTAAAAGCCTTCAAAAACAGACACAAATACTTCATTGAATCACCTACCATTTACTGCTCATTCCTCCTTTACTATCATCATTTATTTGGAACGCATGATTTGACAGTTGGCAGAGGGCTCTCAGCAGCAAATTCTAAAGCACAGCATAACAACACCAAACCCGCCTTGTATAATAACTGTTGTCAATTATAAATCTGATGAAATTTTCATAAGATGGCAAAAACATTGTTAGATAAAAGAAGGGGGAAAAAAAAAAACTAACAGATTTAAGGTTGGAGGTGGAGCCAACTTAAAAGCTGCTGGTTATTTCCCTATTTCACACTCGACAGAATTCACACAATCTTTGTCTTCCGCGCTGGTCGCACTGCATATTTCATCAAAAAGACATACGCTTGCATGTAACACACCAGATCCATCCAACTTTTTTTGATGCAACTGGAAAGTTTTATCTATTTATTTGCCAATCCCAAAGTGTTGCCAACTCGAGCTGGTGGTTTTTGCAGTTTGTTTATCATTGACCATCACAGAGGCGCCAGTGTGAAATAAAGTATTTTTAGATGTTGACATAACGGCTCGAAGAGGGACGAGACCATGAATTTTTCATAGCGGCTCACAGGGAGAGGTCATTCGCCACTCTTTCTCTATAAAAGCGGAGGGGAAAAAGAATTTCTGGAAGGATGCGAGTGGCTTTCACCCCTCTGAAAAATAAACTGATCAGCCAAGTACAGCGACCTAGAGACACAGAAACAAAACCCTACTGAATGTTGAAAAATTGATTCCCTCATTGTCCAGCTGTTCTGAAGCACACACGCCGACTCAAACCTCTTATTTCCTGGTACCCGTGCCGCTCTCCTCAATTTCCCAGCAAACACAAGCAGCCACCATCTACTGAACACTATGCTGGTAAGTCAACATTGTCTTTTGGGAGACGACAATGAAAAAAGGTGTCCAGTACAGTAGTGTCACACTTGCCTAACAATTCTTTGGTAGTCTCCATGAGAATGGATTTGTTTTGTTTGTCTGTAACGGCATTATTAGACAGTTAGCAATCCGTTTTACCATTTCTAAACTATTTACAGCTTTGACCGGCTCTAAAGAGTGGATTCCAACCAGAGTGTGCGTCCGTGTGTGTGCCTGTGTATAATCCTATTTGAAGTATTCTCTGTGTTTTCAATGCATTGAGGAGTTTAGCATAAATCAGAGTGACAGACTTAAAAGAAAAGGCTTTGCATTAAAGAGTCTAGGTCAAGGGGATGGGTCTTAAACACAGACAAATCCTTTCTTCTCTGAAATATTAGCACACTCCGACCGTTACCAGACGAGTGAAAGTGCATCCCTCAAAGTGTCAATTAAAGCGGCACAACAGCGGCACATCAATACGCTCGAGCTGCCGCGTGACGTTTTAATTAAGCCTTGCATAACATTCCATCTGGTCACGGAAGTCAAAAACATTATTTGCTTCCTCACCTCTCTTCCACAATACGTTACAATACACCTATGTCACACGCACACAAAAGAATATTGTAAAGAGGCACAAGGCCTCGGCTGTCGTTTGGCATGTGCACTCAAGTCAGTGAGCTTTGAGTTGGTGTTGGGTTGCCGGCAAAAACACTAGTGTACCGTCTCCATCTGTAAGCATGGCTGGGCAACAATGAGCCTACTCCAAATGTTACACGCCATTCAGGCCTCGTTGGTGTGTGTGTGTGTGTACATGCAATGCCGACTCCCAATTGTTCATGCACTGCATTTAACAAGCTGGTGAATCAGTCCCATACCATCAGAAAGGAAGTGTGGAGATACAAATAGTCACATTCATTCACATGCACAAACACACACCGGTGTCAAAACAACAATGCCTATTTATCTGTTCCCAATCACTGTGCTCCTGACGATTATTAATCATGTTAGAGTCTTATTGCCTTGAAAATGAAATTACATGAAAATAAATGTTTCTGCAATTAGCTGTCATGCCTCCCATTGACAGGGAATGATTAAAACGAAGATGCTGACTAATTGGGCTTTGAATAATGAAATGATATGTATTCTGACTTTTAAGCAGGTGTGAAAGCAGAAGCAACAAGGAGATGATAAAACATCTGGCCACACTGGACAGGTTCTGTCAATCAATCCACCTTCAGTGAATCCCATTACCATGACAACCCCCAGCCAATAACATCTGTACTGGCCTTTATGAGGGAAAGAGGACCACTATATTTGACAATATTAGCATCATTACAGTAACAAATGGTGCCTTCTTGCTCCTTTATTTGATTTGAGATCAAACATGCGCATGCTCTCTCCATCCCACAAGCCTCGGCCTGCCACGGGTCTTCTAAAAAAAACAAAAACAAACAAACAAAAAAAAACCCTCTTTCTGTCACGATATAAATGACACTTCAGAGTTTGAAAGTGCTCCTATCGATCACTCTAACTTTAATGTGAAATAATAAAATCAGTTCAAGTTTTTCCATTGTCCATTTCTTTCCCCCCTCCCTGTCTCTCAAGTGAACAAAGGCCAAGTTCAAGGCAACATCAAAAATGTATTTCAGCTACATTTCAGATTAGTCAAAGGTCTCTCAGCATGCACGCACACACACACACACACACACACACACACACACACAGTGCTAAATCTCTCCTCGCATTATTACATACATCCCCCATAATACATTAGTTTCCCTGCAAATACATTTTCAAATATTTCTGATGTTTAAAAAAAAAAAAGTAAATCAGGCATAGGTATACAAATTCATATAAAAATTGCACTATTATATAAAGTAAGTCATATCTAATTTGCACAAGACACCAATATTTGTATCTCAAACATCTTGTGCATATATAAATGATTGGGTCACAGATTACACTATCAAATTGACCTGACCGACCTGAACTAGAGAATTCTAATAAACAGAATGTCAGATATGTGCTTAGAAATACTGGCACAAAATAAATCGCACCACAAAACTTTCAGTAGAAGGCCTAAACCAGTCAAAACAACCAGGAGACTGAAACATGTTTCTGAATACAGCTATATTAAAAAAATGAATATAGGAGGCCAGTCCAGAACCATGATTCAAAGGGAGGCCATGTCCGTTGATGTCCGTGACTTTAGCGGGCAATATACATTAACATTTAAACAAAAGACCATTTAGGATGGGCCAGGAATCTTTCACCAGTCACTATCGTCAGTATCAGCTTTCAGCGCAATTACAGTACATGGTGATACCTCAGTACCATGCTCCCTTCTACACTGTTTTCAGTCTGTGTGTGTGTGTGTGTGTGTGTGTGTGTGTGTATACGTCAGGTTGTTTCTTCTTTATCTGTCGAAACACAACCTTCAGGTATGTGTTCATAAGTAAAATGTAACTGATAACCTTTTTTTTTATCTTATTGCGTTTCGGAATACTGTATAAATAAATTAGTAGTCTGCAATCCATGATGTGCTTTAGAGGTTTGGCTCGATGTACAGATCAGTTTGACATTATAAGTAATTTAGAGACACCCTTACTGCCATTAAAGTCACCAAAGCAAATGATGTAATTTGTCTGAAAAAAAGAAACAAATATTTAAATAAATATTACATTTTTTTCTCAAAAATATAAGAGAAAAAGCTGCTCAGAAAACATACTCTTATATTAAAAAACTGCCAGAGAGTGTTATGTGAAATTGTACTGTCTCATACTTTTGTACTTTCAAAAAATTGGTTATGAGAGAATATTTGTTTATAAGCATAAGCTAAGCTTTTTAAATGCTTTTAATTAATCAGTGAGCATTCATTCAGAGCTGAGAATAAAGCTTAAACAAACATGAGATAAGAACTGTAGTCAAAGAAAAATGACTAGGTGAAGTTAACCATTACAGATTTTCTGGAAAGCAGCTACTTTAAGACATCTTCAGCACACTGTGAATTAGTTGATGCTGTACACAGTAGTTTCCCTCTAAAGCAGGTCTGTATGAAACACTCACAAACAACTTCAACACATGAGCAGTGGGATATTGTAATATTGTTCACACAGGATACTGTAACAGTCAAATAACTACTTTCATAATCTATACTTGTATTATGTCAGTTATTGCCATTGTTGTAAAACTCAATCTTACACAGTAGGATTAATAGAAAACGAGTTAAAAATGTGCATTTGTAAGTTATATAGATGCAGGTAGCCTGGCATTCTTATGTTATTTATTTTCATATCTAATTTATATATACGATTTTATTTTTATTTATTTTACTGATCTGACTTTGTCATGCAGTACACTGCTCATTTTGAACGTCATTACTGTAAATACATGTAAGTTGTCAGAAGTGTTAAGAACTGATATTTTATGACACAATTTTAAGTTGTTGTGCCGCACATTTTAAATATTTCACAGAAAGACAACGGAGACGTCAAGTAGATGAAGTTAATAAAACCACGGTGCTCTTAAAAATATACAGTGAAGCTTACACGCACCGCACGTGAACACATTTACAACCTGTGTGCACCTACTGTCTTTATATTATTTACATTAACATGCGCTTAACTAAACTATAAATACTGAAAGTAATGTATTTCAAGCGACGAACTCATTTTCTCTGTATAATAATTTTCATTCAGGAGTAATAATTTGATTTTTAAAATCTAACAATAAAACAATAATTAAAGCAAGCTTTAAAAATGAAAATTAAATTAAACCTGCCTTGACCTGTTTTGTCTCTATAAAAGGGTAAAAAAAGTACTTGTATAAATGAGCGCTCGCGCATGCTGAGGCCATCGGGCTTCTTACCTGCTGTTGATGTGTTTCAGCATCCCATTGAGAAAACTTCACTAAACGACGGTCAACTTCTTCAGGGAAAGACAAAACAGAGAGATGTTTCTTGCAAAACAAGTCCTCCTCAACTCGCTTCAAACAGCAACTCCCGTCCAAACGACATAGTCCGGAGAGCGCGAGATTCACTCAGATGTTGACCTCTCTGAATGCAAGAGCAAACGGAGGAGATCAGTCGGGGGTGATCGATGTGTCCAGCGCTCATGTGCGTATACGCCGAATATCAGCCGCCGCCGTCCGGATACACCGAGATACGGAGTTACACGAGCAGCCGCTGTTTCCTCACAGAGATACAACAAAGCCGGGAGTGCGCGCGTGCATGTCTAACTGAAAGCGCTGCGAGAGTACAGATAATTCGCGCAAGAGTGTGTTTCCTCAGCTCTGGATCTAGCTCGGCGGTGGATGTGAAGCGCTACTGGTCCCCCCGCTGCGTCCAATCAGTGCGCTATGTGTCTATCCAGCACCGGATCAGTGATAAATGAAGGGTCATCCATGACTAACGCCGAACCCTGATGAATGACTTTCACGAGCTCCTCGTCATCATCGTGTCTCTGGCTGATAGCGACTGTAGGCAGCTCATGGGTTTGGCTCTGTTTTACGTTTTCATTCGGGATGCGAAGTTCATTCTCACCGAGGAGCAGCACTGCGCTTGGAAGTGTTGTTATTTTGCATGCTAAAAGTTAACACTTACCAGAGCCCAAAAACATAGGGGACAGGACATACTGCAGAAGAGTGTCATGTCCTGTATAATAATGATGATAATAATAATAATAATAATAATGTGTGTGTGTGTGTGTGTGTATAAAAATAACTGTTAGATTTATGTTAGATTAGACCTTTTCTTTATATTTTATGGTAAAAACAAAATGGCAGAACTTTACTGTATTTAACAAACAAACAAACAAATAAATAATGTTGCAAAATTGTTGCTGCAAATGGCATTACAAGAATTATTAGGCAGGATTTTGGTGACATGCTACCTGACAATGCTTTTATGTCATAAGATTATATGTCATTAAATATAATGTTAATATACTGACATATTTGAACTACACATATTTGAGAATATGTTTGTAAAATAATTAACTAGTTATTTAAAAATTAAACAACTGATATGTTACCTAATTCATTCTTATTACAAAAAATATATAATTTTAATAACATCCAAAGTAAAATTACACTTATTACCTTGTTAAATAACAATTTTTCCTGTAAATAAAGCAATTCACAATTTTTTACAGAAAAAACATTTTTCAGTATTTCACAGTAAATATATGTATACTGTACTTTAACAATTTTTGTAATGAATATCGCAAGGTAGCTTACTGTTAAACAGTTTTTACTTAACCATTTTACATTCTTTTTGCATTTTTTTTTAGAGTGTACCACTGAAAGCCATACATTTAATAAGATTCACTAAATTCCTTTCTTCTAATATGTTCATTTCGCAACATTATACACAGTATGTGATATTTAGCAAAATTTTTAAGAAGGACAATTGCCAATTCTGTCACATTTATGAAGCCAGTGCAGGTGCACATTACAACAGTACAGTTCCATAACCATCCATATCGCCCAACCCCAACATATATATTGCAAAATAAGGTGATATCACCCTGAAGGGGTTTATTGTCCTATAATGATTGTCAGACTGCTACTTACCAAATAAATAAGTGGACAAGAAATATTGGTCTGAAATGAAATTATTTTATTATGTGAGAAGAAAGAGGCTCAGGACAAAAGCACTAAACTCGCTTCCCGTCTGAGCCCTGACCAACCTGTCTGTGTTTATTTTGCGACAAACTGGCCGACTGTACATCACTTACATTACATGGAAATAAATAAATAAATATATTTTTTTAAACTACTGATTTCAAAAGTTATTTTATTAGATAATTAGATTAAAGTGACCACAGGTTTCTCATGCTATACAGTAAACAAACAGAATGTAAGAATATAAGAAAAAACAACTCAAAAGCAAGATGCCTCCATACTGAAGATGAATGAAGAGTGCACAGGCAGTCTTGTAAGTTAAAATTGGCACTGCCACTGAAGCAAACCTCTGATGCCCCCTGACCTCATCCACCTGCTCCTAGCACCTTCATTGGCAAAGTTCAAATATTTCCACAAAGTCCTATGAAGCTTAGCAACTACACAAGACTTTGAGTGAAAGGAGCAGCAACTGCAATTTTAGCAAGTTTTGGTGGCTGACCCGGCTTAACCCAGAGTGGTGTGCTTCTCGGTTAAAAACACCTGAAGAGATCCCCAGCCCCACACTTCATGCAGGCAGGAGAGCACTCAATTACCCTCTACCAAACTCACGCAAATTCAATGCATCCTTGTTTCTATGGCAGATTTCTATTTTAGTATTATCCGTGAAAAAATGTTTCTTTCATTTACAGTTTCACACATTTAAAAGATTCCTTTGACTGTTTGTCTATAGAGT
>NW_015627959.1:817397-825795 GCF_001515625.1 Sinocyclocheilus rhinocerous
CTGATGACATCACACTCACGCTGATGTGTCCGTCAGTCACTGACGCGCTGATGAGTGACTCTCGTTACTGTAGGAGCCGAGAAGTCGCAGTACAGACGAGGCCGGTGTGAGCGTCCATCAGCAGCAGACAGACATATTCCACCTGCTGAGAGGTGAACGAAGACTGACGTCACATGACAGCCAGCGCTGCTTTACATGGAGACCAAGATCTCAGCGTGTGTGTGTGTTTTACAGGAGTGTGTTCGACAGCAGAGCTCCCAGCAGGCTGTGTGTTGGGACTGACTGTAGATGATCCCAGACTCACTTTACCTCAGAAACGTGGTAAATCTGTACCTGACCTACAGCAGAGCGCAGGTACACATGAATCCGCTGCGTCACGCAGTGAGACGGGTGCAGGAGTGTGTGTGTGTGTGTGTTTGACCCTGAGCTCAGGGAGCCGCTGCGTCTCCATGCAGATGAACCAGGTTCGAATCCTGGCAGGGCCTGAGACTCTGTCTCTTCTCACACACACAGCACTGTCTCACTGCACCAGAGTCAAACACATCAGGACCGTTCACGCTGTGATTGTTTTCATGCTCAGAGTGTGTGTGTGTGTGTGTCTGTGTGTACATCTGTGTGTGTGTGTGTGTGTATACGTCTGTGTGTCTGTCTGTCTGTGTGTGTGTGTGTGTGTGTGTGTATACGTCAGGTTGTTTCTTCTTTATCTGTCGAAACACAACCTTCAGGTATGTGTTCATAAGTAAAATGTAACTGATAACCTTTTTTTTTATCTTATTGCGTTTCGGAATACTGTATAAATGTTTTAGTAGTCTGCAATCCATGATGTGCTTTAGAGGTTTGGCTCGATGTACAGATCAGTTTGACATTATAAGTAATTTAGAGACACCCTTACTGCCATTCAAGTCACCAAAGCAATATGTCGCAAAGTCACCAAAGCAAATGTTGTAATTTGTCTGACATCAAATATTTAAATATTATATTTATCTCTAAAACATAAAAGAAAAAAAAGTTGCTCAGAAGACACACTCACATATACACACAGACCAAAAAAAAAAAAACCTACTGCCAGTGAGTGTTTTGTGAAAGTGTACTGTCTAATTTTCTTTACTTGCAAAAAAACTTGGTTAAGAGATGTACAGATCAGTTTGACATTATAAGTAATTTAGAGACACCCTTACTGCCATTAAAGTCACCAAAGCAAATGATGTAATTTGTCTGAAAAAAAGAAACAAATATTTAAATAAATATTACATTTTTTTCTCAAAAATATAAGAGAAAAAGCTGCTCAGAAAACATACTCTTATATTAAAAAACTGCCAGAGAGTGTTATGTGAAATTGTACTGTCTCATACTTTTGTACTTTCAAAAAATTGGTTATGAGAGAATATTTGTTTATAAGCATAAGCTAAGCTTTTTAAATGCTTTTAATTAATCAGTGAGCATTCATTCAGAGCTGAGAATAAAGCTTAAACAAACATGAGATAAGAACTGTAGTCAAAGAAAAATGACTAGGTGAAGTTAACCATTACAGATTTTCTGGAAAGCAGCTACTTTAAGACATCTTCAGCACACTGTGAATTAGTTGATGCTGTACACAGTAGTTTCCCTCTAAAGCAGGTCTGTATGAAACACTCACAAACAACTTCAACACATGAGCAGTGGGATATTGTAATATTGTTCACACAGGATACTGTAACAGTCAAATAACTACTTTCATAATCTATACTTGTATTATGTCAGTTATTGCCATTGTTGTAAAACTCAATCTTACACAGTAGGATTAATAGAAAACGAGTTAAAAATGTGCATTTGTAAGTTATATAGATGCAGGTAGCCTGGCATTCTTATGTTATTTATTTTCATATCTAATTTATATATACGATTTTATTTTTATTTATTTTACTGATCTGACTTTGTCATGCAGTACACTGCTCATTTTGAACGTCATTACTGTAAATACATGTAAGTTGTCAGAAGTGTTAAGAACTGATATTTTATGACACAATTTTAAGTTGTTGTGCCGCACATTTTAAATATTTCACAGAAAGACAACGGAGACGTCAAGTAGATGAAGTTAATAAAACCACGGTGCTCTTAAAAATATACAGTGAAGCTTACACGCACCGCACGTGAACACATTTACAACCTGTGTGCACCTACTGTCTTTATATTATTTACATTAACATGCGCTTAACTAAACTATAAATACTGAAAGTAATGTATTTCAAGCGACGAACTCATTTTCTCTGTATAATAATTTTCATTCAGGAGTAATAATTTGATTTTTAAAATCTAACAATAAAACAATAATTAAAGCAAGCTTTAAAAATGAAAATTAAATTAAACCTGCCTTGACCTGTTTTGTCTCTATAAAAGGGTAAAAAAAGTACTTGTATAAATGAGCGCTCGCGCATGCTGAGGCCATCGGGCTTCTTACCTGCTGTTGATGTGTTTCAGCATCCCATTGAGAAAACTTCACTAAACGACGGTCAACTTCTTCAGGGAAAGACAAAACAGAGAGATGTTTCTTGCAAAACAAGTCCTCCTCAACTCGCTTCAAACAGCAACTCCCGTCCAAACGACATAGTCCGGAGAGCGCGAGATTCACTCAGATGTTGACCTCTCTGAATGCAAGAGCAAACGGAGGAGATCAGTCGGGGGTGATCGATGTGTCCAGCGCTCATGTGCGTATACGCCGAATATCAGCCGCCGCCGTCCGGATACACCGAGATACGGAGTTACACGAGCAGCCGCTGTTTCCTCACAGAGATACAACAAAGCCGGGAGTGCGCGCGTGCATGTCTAACTGAAAGCGCTGCGAGAGTACAGATAATTCGCGCAAGAGTGTGTTTCCTCAGCTCTGGATCTAGCTCGGCGGTGGATGTGAAGCGCTACTGGTCCCCCCGCTGCGTCCAATCAGTGCGCTATGTGTCTATCCAGCACCGGATCAGTGATAAATGAAGGGTCATCCATGACTAACGCCGAACCCTGATGAATGACTTTCACGAGCTCCTCGTCATCATCGTGTCTCTGGCTGATAGCGACTGTAGGCAGCTCATGGGTTTGGCTCTGTTTTACGTTTTCATTCGGGATGCGAAGTTCATTCTCACCGAGGAGCAGCACTGCGCTTGGAAGTGTTGTTATTTTGCATGCTAAAAGTTAACACTTACCAGAGCCCAAAAACATAGGGGACAGGACATACTGCAGAAGAGTGTCATGTCCTGTATAATAATGATGATAATAATAATAATAATAATAATGTGTGTGTGTGTGTGTGTGTATAAAAATAACTGTTAGATTTATGTTAGATTAGACCTTTTCTTTATATTTTATGGTAAAAACAAAATGGCAGAACTTTACTGTATTTAACAAACAAACAAACAAATAAATAATGTTGCAAAATTGTTGCTGCAAATGGCATTACAAGAATTATTAGGCAGGATTTTGGTGACATGCTACCTGACAATGCTTTTATGTCATAAGATTATATGTCATTAAATATAATGTTAATATACTGACATATTTGAACTACACATATTTGAGAATATGTTTGTAAAATAATTAACTAGTTATTTAAAAATTAAACAACTGATATGTTACCTAATTCATTCTTATTACAAAAAATATATAATTTTAATAACATCCAAAGTAAAATTACACTTATTACCTTGTTAAATAACAATTTTTCCTGTAAATAAAGCAATTCACAATTTTTTACAGAAAAAACATTTTTCAGTATTTCACAGTAAATATATGTATACTGTACTTTAACAATTTTTGTAATGAATATCGCAAGGTAGCTTACTGTTAAACAGTTTTTACTTAACCATTTTACATTCTTTTTGCATTTTTTTTTAGAGTGTACCACTGAAAGCCATACATTTAATAAGATTCACTAAATTCCTTTCTTCTAATATGTTCATTTCGCAACATTATACACAGTATGTGATATTTAGCAAAATTTTTAAGAAGGACAATTGCCAATTCTGTCACATTTATGAAGCCAGTGCAGGTGCACATTACAACAGTACAGTTCCATAACCATCCATATCGCCCAACCCCAACATATATATTGCAAAATAAGGTGATATCACCCTGAAGGGGTTTATTGTCCTATAATGATTGTCAGACTGCTACTTACCAAATAAATAAGTGGACAAGAAATATTGGTCTGAAATGAAATTATTTTATTATGTGAGAAGAAAGAGGCTGAGGACAAAAGCACTAAACTCGCTTCCCGTCTGAGCCCTGACCAACCTGTCTGTGTTTATTTTGCGACAAACTGGCCGACTGTACATCACTTACATTACATGGAAATAAATAAATAAATATATTTTTTTAAACTACTGATTTCAAAAGTTATTTTATTAGATAATTAGATTAAAGTGACCACAGGTTTCTCATGCTATACAGTAAACAAACAGAATGTAAGAATATAAGAAAAAACAACTCAAAAGCAAGATGCCTCCATACTGAAGATGAATGAAGAGTGCACAGGCAGTCTTGTAAGTTAAAATTGGCACTGCCACTGAAGCAAACCTCTGATGCCCCCTGACCTCATCCACCTGCTCCTAGCACCTTCATTGGCAAAGTTCAAATATTTCCACAAAGTCCTATGAAGCTTAGCAACTACACAAGACTTTGAGTGAAAGGAGCAGCAACTGCAATTTTAGCAAGTTTTGGTGGCTGACCCGGCTTAACCCAGAGTGGTGTGCTTCTCGGTTAAAAACACCTGAAGAGATCCCCAGCCCCACACTTCATGCAGGCAGGAGAGCACTCAATTACCCTCTACCAAACTCACACAAATTCACAGCATCCTTGTTTCTATGGCAGATTTCTATTTTAGTATTTTCCGTGAATTTTTTTTCCTTTCATTTACAGTTTCACACATTTTAAAGATGACTTTGACTGTTTGTCCATAGAGTTCACAGCATATTTGCAACTCAGTATGCAAAACAATATAAACAGTTTTTGCTTTAATATGTAAAACACACCTTCATTTATTTAGAAAGTTAGCAGTAATTCACATGTCACATGTCAACATTGAATGGCTTTAGAAGCCTGACTTAAATTTGCTGAGCTAAATGAATGTAATCAGGTCTTCTCCTCAAGTTTCAGTAAGGATTAATTTCAGAGTTACTCTGTAAATGGTATGAATTATTAATTTCACTGACACCCAGAAGAACAAAAGTACAAGGGACTGGTGTGTCGGCACAATCTAGGGCTTCTGCTGAATGCCGAGGTATATTTTGATCATGGAGGACCTGTTTACCTTTGCACAAAAAGGATAAATGACTAAATCACACTCCTATGGAGAAAAGAAATCCAGTTTTTATGCATAATGAAATTGTTCTGTGGGGGATCATCATATTAGAACCATTATAACATGTATCAGCCACTGGCCGAATTCAACATCGGAAATTTCACTTACGTTTTCAGACTTTGCATTAGGAGCCACTTTCAATAAAGAGAATTGTTATTTTGCTCTTCAGACCAGACTTCCCATTTATCAAAATCACCTGTTTACCTTTGCACAAAAAGGATAAATGACTAAATCACACTCCTATGGAGAAAAGAAATCCAGTTTTTATGCATAATGAAATTGTTCTGTGGGGGATCATCATATTACTAAAGGGCTATTTTATATCATTTATTTTTTAACTTTCCCCATAGTTTGTTCAGAGTATTCAAATACACAAAATAAACATATCAATAATTCTCTTTGTCAGTAAATGTGATGCAAGCAAGTAGCAACATATATTTCGATATTAAAACAACTCTCTCAAACCATACATTTGTATCACGTTCAATATCATTATATGCATGCACCATATGTTCTAACAAATTCTACTTTAAACTTATGCACAGAACGCAGTATGGAGTAAAGGCTTTGAAGGAGATATATATATATATATATATATTTACGTTCAGACTTTGCATTAGGCACCACTTTCAATAAAGATAATTGTTATTTTGCTCTTCAGACCAGACTTCCCATTTATCAAAATCAATCCACATGGAGCCTCTTCTCTAAACACAAAGGGAACTAAATTTGCAATGAAGTGAAATGTTAACAAGGTAATCAAAACAAAAGTGTTGTAGTGGTGTTCAGGAAGATGTGGGGTGGAGGTGGGGGGTCCGGTGATAAAATAGGTAAATAAATAAATATGAAGAAAGATAAAAGGACCCCTAGTGTTCTAGATGAGCTCCAACCAAACAGAAATCATTCATACCATCTGTGAGATAAACCCAAAATTAACATCATCAAAGTGTCTCATCTCCGCCTGCTTTCTCCCTTCATCACTTCCTCTCTCACTCTCTTTTTCTCTTTCTCCCACTGCAGGACACAAACACCCCCTCACACACAGCCCAATTTTCCACCCACACCGAAACATACCCACCGTCCAACCCGCAGACGCACACACACTCACACACCTGGGGGTCCAGATTGGAGAAACACAGTCCAGGATGCAGATCCATTCACCTGCTGCACAAAAGTTGTGAGCAGACAAACAAAAGTTGTAGTTTTCAACTCGTTTTGCTTCAGGCCCCATTTTATGCAGGACATCAAGTTGAGAACCAAGACAGCACCAAAATTATATATTACCGTTCAAAAGTTGGGGTCAGTATTTTTTTTAGAAACAGATACATTAAATTGATCAAAAGTGACAGTGAAAGACATTTATAATGTTACAAAAGATTTATGTTACATAAATGGTGTTCTTTTAATTTTTTTTCCTCAAATAATCATGCAAAAAGTTTTTAATATTTTCAACTACTTTGGCATTAAATTGCATTAAATAACACTGCAAAACAAGTTTTTCTAATAAAACGGCTGAGGGAGTGATGGCAAATTTGACATCTTTCTCTCTTCTGACCAACATAATTAATCTTTTCAAGGTTTCTTGAAAAGCAAATCAGGTATAATAGAATGATTTCTGAAGGATCATGTGACACTACATACTGGAGAAATGGCTGCTGAAAATTCAGCTTTGCCATCACAGAGATAAATTACATTTTAAAATATATTCAGAAAACAGTTATTTTAAACTCTAATAATACTTCACAATATTTCTGATCAAATATGTACACACATCCACATCTGGGTCACAATCTACCAGTTGAAACCACAAAATCAACGAAACCAGTTGAGAACTAAAGAAGAAGAAGAAGAAGAAGAAGAAGGAGAATACACGTTCCTTCCCACTTTGCTGGCCCAGTGTGTGTTTAAGTATGTGTGTGTGAGAGAGAGAGAGACGGATGCCGCTTGGTCAGTGCCTCTGGGGCGGCCTCGAGTGGGCAGCAGATGCTGGCAGTGATGGACCCCGACTTCGCTCCATGCTTGACTACATACAGAGCCGTCCACATCTTGTCCCTGAGTGTCCACAAATGCAAAACTTCCCTCTTGTCCTGCACGCTGACAGACACTCAGCTGGCAAGCACAACTCACTGCACCAGAATAGGTGATTAGAAGCAAATATCCACACAGAGGCGCCGAGCTCTGCATGTGATGTCTATGCCGATACAATCCTACCTGCTGCACAACAGCGACATAATACATAAAGTAATAAATAGTCCATAATACATATTAATCTGCATCACCCGTTCCTTCACATACACGGCCTGTTCCCTCTCCTAATTATTGTCTGGAGCTCTGCCGTCAGTGTGGATGTGTGGGAGTGTCTCAGTTTGGCACATGTACGCTAGGACGGTGCACTGAAAAATAGCCCTCTCCCCACCTCCATGGGAGCATCCCTCACACGGCCACTGAAGTGTTAGGACGAGTCAATGTCATCCCTCTCTCTCTCTCTCTCTCTCTAGGCTGTGAGGTCCCCCTCATCTCCAGCCAACTAGGGCATAGAACTGGAAACCTCCAGATGTGTCACGTGACCATCGGGCTCTGCAGATGCACATCACTGGTTATATCACTATGGGGGGTTACGTGTGTTCATGTGCCAGAGAAGCTTGCGGAGCGCTGTGTTCATGATGCTGTGTAAACAATATTGGTACAATTGCATACATGAAATGAGAATTGAATACATAATGTGTACATATACCGTATTGTCCCGAATATAAGACGATATTTTTTTCTTGGAAATACATCTGAAAAAACGCAGGCCTTTCTGATTTTAAAACATAAGACAGTACCCAGATTTGAAGACTACAGTAAGATTTAACTTCTACTGTTAATAAGATTTTGGTAGGCTACTATTAGATCGGGGGTGGCAAACTCCGGTCCTGGAGAGCCGCAACCCTGCAGAGTTCAGCTCCAACCCTACTTAAAACACCTGCCTGTAGCTTCCTTAGTAACCGTTCAGACCTTGATTAGCTCGTTCAGGTGTGTTTGATTAGGGTTGAAGCAAAACTCTGCAGGGCTGCGGCTCTCCAGGACCGACGT
>NW_015627959.1:825914-836027 GCF_001515625.1 Sinocyclocheilus rhinocerous
TTTTTTGATAAGATGTGCAGCAGACGGTAGGTGCAAGAGAGCGTCCATGCAGACAGATGGATTAAAAAAAGTGTTTGTGTGCATTTACAAAACAACAACGTTCATATTATTTTCCATTCGTAATTGAAACAAAACTACTCTTAACAGAAAACATCTGTAGTCTTCTGCAAAACATACTGTAATAATTAGAAAAGGGGAAAGGTTGCAGCTTCGGCTACATGAGCAGTAGGGAGTTAACTTCTTATTTTCTCTTTATTTCTGTGGTTGGACAGAATACTGTATGTGTGTAGTCGTGCAGCCAACATTTTTTTTGAAACAGCCGATTTTGTCTCCACCACTTTATGAAAAAGCTTGTAACAAGAATGTGTATAATGTAAAGGAAGCATTTCCATTTCTTGAGCTCAAGTTTTCATTTGGTAATGGGTTTTATAATGGGAGGTGATCTGGCACTGAAATGTGACATTTTTAAATGTTCTGCTGAAAGGTTGTTGCGATTGTCATCAGCAGTGGAAAGCGCAGCAACAATGTTGTCTCAACTTTTCATTATCGATATTCCTTCCAAAAACAAACAACAAAATTCAAAATTCATGTGTTGTTCTACCACAGCAACACATGAAAAACAGAGAATAAAGGGAGGATTAAAAAACGTGCAGACATTTATAAAAATTGTGTTTTTGTTGTTACACAGAAAAAAAAGGAATCTTCAAAAAACTCTTCAAATACACTGTAGAAAAAAAGCCTTTCAATGTTAAAATTCTGCTGCTTTTTTGCCTAATCATAATGTTAATAAATAATTTACATTTTAGTTTTAATTTAAATACTCTTCTACATACCATTTTAAAATGATAATAATAATAAAATATTTGAGCATCAATTATTTATGAGGAGCTAAGCCTTTGCCATGTCATGCCATCAAAAACAACACATTTGATCCCTCCTTCCTTTCAAAACTTGACGCCCGTATTGTCATGGGCCCCTTTTTTAGGAGCTCTGTGTAATCTAGTACGCCCATTCAATTTACCAAACTGAGCTTTTTAATAATATGCTTCCAGTGGGCAGAGAAAATAGTGTTTCAAGACTGCATTCATTCTCGCAACGCAGATGCCTGCCCTGCATGCGCTTTAGCCGTACTGCTCCATGTATCATGCTCAAGCCATGATAAATTCATTCCCTTTATTCTCTGACATCCATCAATTTGACAACATCACACCATATTTCATGGATGACCCCATCTGCAGATATGGGTCCATGCTGTACCTAGTGCTGAATTGAGCAGCGCAACAAGATCAGCTGATTAATTTAACCTGTTCCTGCTCTACCTGGCACATGTTACAGACAGCACTAGATGGAATGCATCCATTTTTCACTTTCTTTTCTCCTCGTAGATTAGTGTTGAGATATTGACAATGAATCCAAACTCTCTCTTTGACATGCACAACCTTTTCTGTTCCTCTTTTTCGCCCCTAGACCTCTACTCTTCGTTTTGTTGCGCTTTGATACTTGATTGGATTTTCTGTTCGATTGTTTTTTTCTTGTATATTGAGGTCTTGCTCTCTTTCAACTGTCTGCCTCACACTTTGTTCTTCATTAACCTGTGCAATCAATACAGCATCTTAGAGTCAATCCACATGTAGCTTAATAAAGAGTTAAGTTCGTGCGAGTCTTTCCACTCTGAGATTCTCAGTGACACTTTATAACTACAGGGACTAGTTCACACAAGATGCATGGGGGTTTGGCTGCTTACAGCTATCTGTGGCATTCCTGTAAGATTTGTCATGATGAGCAATTGAATTGTTCACACTAAGCTGGAAGCAACAATTCACAAGAAGGTCAAACACACACATAAAACACGTACATACATGCACTGGTTCAGACGTGAGAAGTTGTGACAACACAAACACGATAAAAGAAAATCAGACAAGACACACACACACACACACACACACACACACAGTTTGGGGGATTCCAACCTAGGGTGGGCCTATTATGGGATAGGGGCATTAAGAAAGTGTCAGAAAAGTTGGTGATGTGCATGTGGGAGATCATGTGTGTGTATCGGCGGCCTGTCTAAACACAGGAAGTACAAGCACAAATCAACTGCTGCTATCATAAACTGATCTGAATCCTAATAACAGACACAATAAACCACTTTCCATTTACAGTAGCGATGCCATTGAGATTGGAGACTAAGTGTCTCTGTTTATAAATCTGTGGGAAACAGGATCCAGTGGCTTTCGAACAACTGACTAAATCAAAGAAGAAGAAAAAAATTAAAAGCAAACATCAATTAAATAATAATAATACTAATAGTGTATTATTAATATTACTTTTTAGTTTTATAATAACAATGTATTTAATATTTCATTTAATTAAATATTTCATTTCATTTCATTTAATCACTGTTATGTTTTAACACAATTCTTCTCCCAAAGATTGATTGAATCCTTTTTGTATTCATCTGTGTGAGTAAATATTCTACAAAGACTGATGATTAAAACTTCAGCGGTTGATGATAAATGAAGCATACATGATGTGAACTCAGCAACTAATCAAACATTTAATGTGCTCCCTTTTGTTTATGATTTTTTCGTTGGAGAAAAAAAATAATTAAAAAATCGTTCCAAGAATGTGCAAAGCAATCACTACATTTAATTTGCCACGCTTCATTTAATACCAGAAGACAGATTATGTCAAACACTTTTGGACTAGAATAATGTTTTGCTTTCAGGTAGGATATTATCTGAGGCATTATGGCCGTTTACGAACTATTACTTAATTGATAAAAAGCACTGTAATCTTTTTCCTCTTAAAATAATTGCCATGTACCACTATAGCTGTCAACGTCAGTCTCTGCGTAGACAATCACAAGTCCAGACCACCAAGTGGGAGTTTAACTGACACTTTAGAGAAGGAACGCACATTTGATTCCTTTAAAAAGAAAGGTATAAAGTTTCTGTTTAATTTTCCCTGGGGAGAGGCTTGCTTTCTAAAAGAAGAATTTGGAGGGGAAAAAAAATCAAGTTGTGAAAGCCAAGAAGAAAATGGAGATCACGTTATTACAACGCACTTATGCCGTGCCATGGTTTTAATTTTGGAGCACAAACAACAGGTCGGCAAAATAAAACAACTGGGCTGTGGAAAAAGGGATCCCATTAAAGTAACTTGGCACAGAGTGTAACAAGAAAATGTTGTAATGATTCAACTCATATGGTGCTATGCAATAATAGATGGCTGGAAGCATTTTGCTTGAGGAGACAGTAATCACTAGCAGGTACGCACTGGTGGTGATGTCATTCTACAGAGGGGCTGTTGTAGGCTGTAGTAGAGAGGGGTAATTCGATGCTTACGCTGCGGCTGCGGCTGCGGCTGCGGCTGTGGGACGACGCTCCTGCTTTAGCCCCATAGGTAAAGGCCTACATAGGTGCGACATGTATCGTCGTACTAAAAGCACTAAGTTTATCACTGCGAATCTGGCCATCCTGGGACTTTTCCGTGTGCGTGGAGGAACCCTGAGAGGTTGTTGGTGACGGGGCTCCGGATGACCTTTCAAGCTACATGCCAACGAATGAAAGATGCAATCTGCCAGCTACTGACGTGATATGTCTCATTATGTTAATATGGGGCTGTTCTCAGTCTCCTGTGACAGAGCTAACTTTCGACCTAGTTTTAAGATGCTGGGAAGAGCCTTTCAGATTCTACGTATATTGGGCCTACTTATGTCTAACAGAGGATGAATATTACCTGCTGAAAGCCTATTATTAGGGTGTTCATACATTTGAATTTGACTCTGAATAGGGACAACTCGCTCATCTGCTATCAAACAACACTAATGTAAAGTCACCGGAGATCTCTCTCTCTCTCACACTTTTTTCATTTCCTTTTAATTTATGGGCTTTTAGCCTTTACTTTATAGGACATAGAGCTGACATAAAAGTATATAAGGATATATATATATATATGTACACTACTTAATTTATATATTATTCATTAATTATATATATGATAGATTAAAATAAAACAGTTTTTTATATATACTGTACATATTTAAAATAACTGTTTTGTATTTGAACATTCTCTGATGGCAAAGCTGAATTTTCAGCAGCCATTACTCCAGACTCCAGTCTTCAGTGTTGCATGATCCTTCAGAAATCATTCTAATACGTTGATTTGGTGCTAAAATATTAATAATGGTTCCTATTATTATCCATGATCAAAACAGTTTTTGCTAATCTGGCCATCCTGGGACTTTTCCGTGGGCTTGCAGGAACCCTGAGAGGTTGTTGGTGACGGGGCTCCGGATGACCTTTCAAGCTACATGCCAACGAATGAAAGATGCAATCTGCCAGCTACTGACGTGATATGTCTCATTATGTTAATATGGGGCTGTTCTCAGTCTCCTGTGACAGAGCTGACTTTCGACCTAGTTTTAAGATGCTGGGAAGAGCCTTTCAGATTCTACGTATATTGGGCCTACTTATGTCTAACAGAGGATGAATATTACCTGCTGAAAGCCTATTATTAGGGTGTTCATACATTTGAATTTGACTCTGAATAGGGACAACTCGCTCATCTGCTATCAACAACAGTAATGTAAAGTCACCAGAGATATCTTTCTCTCTCACACTTTTTTCAGTTTCTTTTAATTTATGGGCATTTAGCCTTTACTTTATAGGACATAGAGCTGACATAAAAGTATATAAGGAAAGAGAAAGGAAGTGGGACACAACGTAGGCCGTACTTAAACCTGGCTCCCCGTGAGAACATGGCTCTTTACATATGTATACGTGTTGTATGGTTGTATGTTGCTCTAAATATGCCTTTTATTAATGAACAATGAATAAATTAATTTAGTATATATATATATATATATATATATATATATACACTACTTAATTTATATATTATTCATTAATTATATATATGATAGATTAAAATAAAACAGTTTTTTATATATACTGTACATATTTAAAATAACTGTTTTGTATTTGAACATTCTCTGATGGCAAAGCTGAATTTTCAGCAGCCATTACTCCAGACTCCAGTCTTCAGTGTTGCATGATCCTTCAGAAATCATTCTAATACGTTGATTTGGTGCTAAAATATTAATAATGGTTCCTATTATTATCCATGATCAAAACTTTTTGATTTTTGCTGCTTAATATTTTAGTGGAAATCACGATACATTTTTTTTCTTTGGATCCTTTGATAAATAGAAAATTCAAAAGAACAGCATTTATTTGAATTATAACTCTTATGTAAGATTACAGAAGTCCTTACTGTCACTTTTTATCAATTTAATGCATACTTACTGAATAAAAGTATTTAATTATTTATTTTTCTTTCTTTCTTTCTTTCTTTCTTTCTTTTTCTTTCTTTTATCTTACTAACCCCAAACTTGTTGGTAGTGTATCATGGTTTCCACAAAAATATTAAACAGCACAATTGTTTTGAACACTGATAATAATAAAATGTTTCCTGAGCAGCAAATCTGCATATTACAATGATTTCTAAATTATCATCATGTGACACTGAAGACTGAAGTAATGGCTGCTGAAAATTCAGCTCTGCCATCAAAACAGTTATACAAGTCTCAAGGGATTTGTGCGCTGTCTCCCAAACAATGGGAGGAGATATGGTTTAAAACTGTCAGGATTTGAGCGGGAAAGACTAGTTTGGTTGAGAACTGAGGCTGGAGGATAATAATAGGTCTCAAGGTAGGGAGCGCGATCGCTGTGGATTTTCATATTAAAATCCTCATCCTATTATGTTATTTCTCTAACTAGGCAATTAGTTGTCTGTGGGTATGTTTATTGTTTGGCGCATTTCCATATACACTGCCATGATAAAAAGGGCCTATTTTAAGCAGTCGCCATAAAAATGCATTGATGTTCTTAACAAAAATACTAAATGGAGCTTGCGGCGATACTAATAATAACAATATCAACAGTGCACGCAACAGAAGCACCAACACAACAAATATGATCTGTTTTATGCTCAGCGGACATAATTTTTCTTCTCCAAATGCATTATGTGGGGAACGAGTGCGGCTGATTGCATTTGAAACGTATTATGGGACATCTGTCTAAATATGAGATGATGTAATTATATAATTGAACATGTGGAGCTCTTTCCTGTGACACTGAAGACTGAAGTAATGGCTGCTGAAAATTCAGCTCTGCCATCAAAACAGTTATTTTAAGCTGTAATAATATTTCACAATATTACTATATTTACTGAATTTTTGATTAAATAAATTTAGCCTTAGTAAAAATTAACATTAATTAATTCATGCATTTATTAATATAATAAAACAATACAATTCATGTATGTGTGCAAATTCTAAAACACACACACACACAAAAAAAACTTATTTAAAATTTCATTCATGTGAAAGGCATTCTAGAAAACATGACGAGTTTCACACATCCGCTTACGAGGCTGTATCGAGAATCATTGACTGAGACCCGCTCAGTCCCCGAGGATATTTGGGCCTCTTTTAGATGCACTGTATGAGTAAGGGTTTGTTTTTACTGATTAAAAATAAATAAATATAAAGGCACCAATCAGATCTAATTACACAATATTTCTGTGACTCAGGCTGCTTGGCTCACATCCCGTCATGTCCGTAATGTGACTCACTCCCTTCGTCCCATGTGGAACAGCTTTGCATATGGATTTCATAACTCAACACCTTTAGAGAAATAACCCGTGTGATCTGTTGGGAAGCTAAAGTGACAGCTAACAAAAATGGACAGTTTTTGTCTTCATGAGGAAATGATTAGTATTTACTGAGCTGCCTTGAGGGTGTAATTGACCACTGGAGTGTGTGTAGTAAGAGAGCGAGGGGGGACACGTCAACGCTGTGGTCAGCGGTGTTATTCACAGCGGGGGCCGGCTGTTGTGATTAGCATGTGGAGTTATCTGATTCCTGCACAATGGGAGGTGGCCGTGCAGGTGAGCTGATATATCGTTGGTTGCTGTGGAAGAGGACATCTACCTTTAATGAAATAGGCTTTTTTTCTCTCTCTCTCTTTCTCTTTTCTACATTTTGATGTGACAAATGGAGACGGGTTTACGAATAAAGCAGACGCTTTGTGCTAGTCTATCCTAAGAGTCTCGTCTGTAAAGGTCACCTTTCAAACGATTCACTACCATTTCCATTCCCCTGTCAGACTCAATCACAAAATTCAACGACTCCATTTTAGGGTTATTACTATTATTTTTTAAAAAAAGCTTGGAAAAATGAGTGAGATGGACATTTTATTTATGCAATTGTCATTTGGCTGCTCATCAATGTTATCTTCAACCTGTCAAGATGCTGTTTTGAACTGAATGGTGCATATTAATGAAGTCTCATTCATATCATTTAAATTCCTTCTTATCAGTGATCAATGGTGCACAAAACACTGGCCTTTAAAAGAATAATGCAATTTAAATGGTTAAAAAAAGCTTTCTAAGCTAGGCCACATTTCACAAAACCACCTTTTGTAAGTTTTGTTAACTATTGGTAACACTTTACAATAAGCTCTCATTTTGTAAACATTAGTTAATGCATTAACTAACATGAACTAACAATGGCAATATAGTTTAACAGAATTTATTAACCTTTGTTAATATTCGTGTTCATGTCAGTTAAAAGTGCTAATGTTAACAGATGCAACTTTTGATCTTAAAAATATATTTATAAAACATTAAGATTAACATTATTAAAGATCGATAAGTATTAATTGTTAGTTCATGTTAACTAATGTTAAAAAATGAAACCGTATTGTAAGTGTACCTGATTATTAGATATATAGGCCTAATTTTAAAATAAGACCAAAAGAGAGGGGAAAAACAAAACAAAAACATATATTCAGTGAACTGTACTGAAAACAATATTGTCAAGTAACTGGGCCAATTACATTACTGCTACTTTCCAACCTGAGCCCAAAGCTCTTGTGTGGCCAAAACTGTCCAAGAGCAGCTTAAACGCTGACAAAAAAACGTCTCTTTATTCACTACTATTGTATGACTACAGTTCAGCTTTGTCTCTAAAGTAAACAATTACTCATTCTAAGTTCTCTGGACTGGACACAAGTCTCAAGGGATTTGTGCGCTGTCTCCCAAACAATGGGAGGAGATATGGTTTAAAACTGTCAGGATTTGAGCGGGAAAGACTAGTTTGGTTGAGAACTGAGGCTGGAGGATAATAATAGGTCTCAAGGTAGGGAGCGCGATCGCTGTGGATTTTCATATTAAAATCCTCATCCTATTATGTTATTTCTCTAACTAGGCAATTAGTTGTCTGTGGGTATGTTTATTGTTTGGCGCATTTCCATATACACTGCCATGATAAAAAGGGCCTATTTTAAGCAGTCGCCATAAAAATGCATTGATGTTCTTAACAAAAATACTAAATGGAGCTTGCGGCGATACTAATAATAACAATATCAACAGTGCACGCAACAGAAGCACCAACACAACAAATATGATCTGTTTTATGCTCAGCGGACATAATTTTTCTTCTCCAAATGCATTATGTGGGGAACGAGTGCGGCTGATTGCATTTGAAACGTATTATGGGACATCTGTCTAAATATGAGATGATGTAATTATATAATTGAACATGTGGAGCTCTTTCCTGGAATATGGTTATTGGTAGTTGGCACGGGCCGAGAGCGGCCGACCACAGCTGTTACGAGAGGAAAGAGAGAGAGAATGTTCCAGAACATGATGTCGGCTGCTTTTTAAAAAAAAATGCTTGGGAACTCTACGGTGTGCTTAGACAGCCATCTTTTAGAAATCATCCTTATGGAGTCATATCCTGCCCTTTGTGCTATTCCATACATACATAAACCAGAAGCACTTGGACTGAACATAGTACTGTAATATACTGATAGAAATTGGTTTATAACATCATAGATATTTATTTATTTTAATTTTTGACATCACAATAAAATGTCCTTCATCAAAAGAAACTTGACAAAATATGTTGCTGAAAAGGAGACTCGCACGTCACATAACTGAAATACATAAATGCGCCTGTTTTTCATCAAGCACAGATGAATTATTTGTCTAAAACAGTGCACACAGCTGTCAGTGCACACAATAGCTATTCTGGTAAGTTTGTGTCAAGCACACACACACATATGCACACTTCTTCGAGGGGTGCAACACAGAAGCAGGTGCTGTAGAAGTTAGTGCTAAGCCTGCTCAGACCATTCATCAGACTTGTTATTCATGAGCTTGTCTGCACTCCACATGCTAAAGAGAAGAAACATGTCAGGCAACTGCCAAACAGAGCATTCACCTGCACACCTGCACTGCACTCTGCACGATTGGCCCTATCAGTATTCATGCATCTAACTACAGCTGTTTCAGCCCACAGCCATGAAAAATGGTGCGGGGAAATATTTTATGCATAGACATGTTGATTGCAGGGAAAGATTTTTAGTGGTGTGTCTGTTTAACACGATGAACACATGTAGATGGTGAAAGAAAATGTTTTAAGGTGCTTTTGTGTGTATAAATTAATTTTTGATGATCTTTTTATATTCTTTGGCATTGATAAAAGGACAGCTCAGAAAATGAGAAAATAAAAAATTCCAAGAAGCCCCTCCAGCTAATGTGTGACTATATAAGATGAATAAAAAATGACCATAGACAATGATGAGTGGATGCTCCCTCATCATAATTTTCTATTAGTTACCTTTCAGAACAAAGAGAGTCACATTAGGTCACAGAAAGTGAATTCTAAGAAGTTCTCTTTTTGTCATAAAACACACACACACACACACACACACACACAGAGAGAGAGAGAGCGAGAGCGAGAGCTAAATGTTAGTGATCCATCAAGCATCCAAAATTACATGTGAACACGTGCATTTACTTCACCCCAAAAATGTTAATTCTGTTAAATTCTGTAATTTTACTCACTCCCGTGTTGTTCTAGACCAGTATGACTTTCTTCCATGAAGCACAAAAGAGAAATTCTTCTTTTTTTTTTTTTTTTTTTAAATACTGGTTGCTTTTTGCAATGCAATTAGTTAATGAAGCTTTTGACTTTCAAAAATGACAGCACCATAAAACCATATGTATACACCACCAGTCAATAGTTTGAAATAGATTTTT
>NW_015627959.1:836386-857947 GCF_001515625.1 Sinocyclocheilus rhinocerous
ATTATGTTTTTTTTTTTTTTTTAAATTCTGGTTGCTTTTTGCAATGCAATTAGTTAATGAAGCTTTTGACTTTCAAAAATGACAGCACCATAAAACCATATGTATACACCACCAGTCAATAGTTTGAAATAGATTTTTCTTTTCAAATGTTTTTGAAAGAAGGATCTTATCCTCAAAAAGGCTGTGATTATTTGAATGAAAATACGGAAAAAAGTAATAATGTGAAATATTATTACAATTAAAAATAACTATTTTAAAATGTAATTTATTCCTGTGATGGCAAAATTTAATCATCAGTGTTACGTGATCCTTTAGAAATTATTGACTGAAGCTGATTTGGTGTTCAGTTATTATCAATTATTATTGGTGCTCAATTAATAATAATAATAGTTCTTATTATCAATGTTGAAACATACTTTTTTAATGAACAGCATTTATTTGAAATATAAATATTTCATAACATTATACATATCTTTACTTACAATTTTGATCAATTTAATCATTAAATTGATCAAAAGTGTCAGTGTATATATATATATATATATATTTTTTATTTTTAAATTTTTTTTTTTTTAAGGGATGCACCTACATTTCAGCACTGCATGGTGTGACGCCGCTCAATATTCCGCTCTATGAAAGTGCGTTCCGTTGAGTTGCTCATGGCCCATGCGAACGCTCCATTTATGTATCGCTCATGCTCACTGGAAAAGCAAAGTCTGCTCAAATAACGTGCTGACAGGAAATTTCTATGTAGTATACTTATTCCTGTTTGCAATAGCGCTACTGTGCTGTAACATGGTGTAGTAGGCCTATGTACTGGGCAACGCTCGTAAAATGACGCTAACATATAGTGACGCTATGCTCTGCTCACATGCACTAGCTTTGTAAGACTATACATTATTTGGATAGATAAAAAAAACAAAACAAAAAACAAATAAACAAACAAAACTTTATATCTGATTCTGTTGCATAGAACTGAATAAAAATAATATATTGATTTTTAATATTAATATATTTTCTGTCCAATTTTATAGTGTTACTTTATATATGAAAATCAGCATATTAGATGACACTGAAGACTGGGGTAATGACTGCTGAAAATTCAGCTCTGCCATCAGAGGACTACACTACATTTTAAAATATATTCAAATAAAAACACATTTTATTTTAAATTGTGATAATATTTCACAACATTAGTTTTTTTTTTTTTTACTGTATTCTGTACTTTTTAACAAAGAAATGCAGTCTAGGTGAGTGTAAGACACTTCTTTCAAAAACATTAAACAATTTAATTATTCTAAACTTTTGATAGGTGGTGTACAAATATCACAACTATATGTACAAATGACAACTATATTCCAAGTCTTCAACAGCTTTGTGTAGCAAAAAGACTAAAATTTAAGCCACTATTCACTGATTATCACCTATTAACCGTTATTTATTGAACAAGATTCATTGAAAAGATTTGACTCAAAAGAATTCGGCCTTTTTAAAAATGAATTAACAACTTTAGTTCAAAGACATTTACTATAGTTTGGCTTGGTATTTAGTAAACAAGTTGTTTTAACTACTTTAATGTTACTTTATTGGGCTTTTTGCCATTTGATAGCCCCGTTCCTCCAGAGAGTCACCACGATATTTCCCACCCCCAAAAAATCTTGTTCCACAAAAGAAAAAATGGCATATGGTTTTGTAACAACATGAAGGTGAGAAACCAATGACAGAAATTTCAGGTGAGCTATCCCTTTTGCACGTTCCCATCATGCCACATCTAAACAAGAGCACCATCGAAGTACAGATCCCTGAGCTTAGGTAAAAAAAAAATAAATAGTGCAAAGTAAATGACAACAACAACAACAAAAAGGGCCAACAGCTAATCTGAGTTCCGGGATATGGGGAGGCAGTCCTATTCTTTCTTGTGAGGGGAGAAAAGAAAGAGGGGAACACAGACAATGGCATAGCTGATCAGAAACATTAGGCGCGGACCAGCCCTGGGCTCCTCTGCAGGTGGTCCGAGTCCGGAGCTCTTCGACGGCTCTTCTTAATCCTTTTCCAGCCGGGCTTCTCTTCTCTTCCTGCCCCTGACCCCACGCTGCGATGAGGTTATCACCCAATGCAGCCCGGCTCTCTGGCCGCTTCAAAAAACATTACGGCTTTTATCGAACGCCCATTTATCTGCATGAAAGCCGTGTAATTTGGCCAATAATATCTCCACTCCATAGCAAAAAAAGATAGAAAAACTGGCCTATTCAATGAAGAGAAAACATAATTCAAAACCTCTTTTAAAGGAAGAGTCTAACAATATGTACTATTATTACGAAGAGAGGAGTCCAAAGAGGTCGATGGGTAAGGAAAATGTTGAAACTTTAATTTATTTAAAAAAAGCAACGAAAAGAGAAATTTAAAGGGTTTTTAAATGTGTTAGGAAGAACAACTGGGGCAGGTTAAAAACCTGGATATACAACTATATAACACTGAAAACTGGGACAAAACAAGTAAAGGAAATGACAAGGGCCAAGATGGCGGCGGTAAGAATTGCAGACTGTACTCTAGTTGCCCTACTTCATCGAGGTGCAGCGTCTCAAGCTGACAAAAGCTCAAGGATGCAGCTGAAGTGGCAGAGATTTCAAAGCGAGAAATGGGAGAGTCAATGCGTGCCCACCCGCAGAGACATATGGGGAGGAATACAAAAAGTTTTTCTGGTGGAGTGTGTTTTTTCTCCCCTCGCCCTCCCCCTTTCTCTCTCTTGGTTTGGCATGGTATGAACAAAGACAGAGGGCATTTTAATATCATAGAAGTGCTGTGCCTTTGATTCCATAGAACGAATACTATTCAATAGCGTCCTCATTGGTTCATCTAGGCAGCGCCTGTCACTGATTGGATGATGCTGTTAAGCCTTGGAGGGATGGGAGAAAATATGTCTTGTAAACACTGACACACTAACACGGACACAATATGCATTCATGAAAATGCTTGCCAGTTTTAGGCTTTATGTGACAAGTCTTATTTCAAAATTGTAATTGTTGATGGGCCAACCGACTGGAGCGCAATGCGCATGCAGCTGTTTTTATGAAATGATCCGTATGGATTTCGAGACTTATTTTTATACGCCCCACTCTTTTGTGCGTAGCTTTTTGTCTCTGATTCATGCATAACATTACATCCCATTCATGATCTCTTGTTCTCAAGGTTAATCTTTCTAACAGCCCTGACCAACTGGAGTAACTAAATGTCATTTCAAACAGAGGCATCACTCACCTGACCCACACGAAGTGACACATAGGGGATACCATCTGGTCAGTCAGATCTGCCTCAAGCGTAAAGGGACTAATCCATGGATGAAGGTCAAGGGCCAGCAGACATCAGAGCATCAAGGCCGGGAATCAGCAAATCAACCTGCGAGGAAAGAGAGAGGAGACGTTAATTGCTTTAAAGACCAGAGAACGCCAAAAAAAAAAAAAAGTGGGAACAGATGTCATGTCTCACAATGTGGATTCACCGCACATAGGCAAAGGTCTCTTCAGCTTATTAGAGAGTGGGGTAACAGAGAGACTCTGGGTGTACTTAATGTAGTTCTAACAAGACAGCCTGGGATGGACATTTACAGTTCAGACAAGGATGACAATTAATGCTAGTTAAGTTCCAAATGCAAGTAAAACTGGACTTGGAGAGTAAATACAAAAAGTGGACAGTAACATTATTGTAAGTGTAATATCCTTGCAATTTGAGTTGCAGAAAAACAATACTTTAGGATGCATTAAATTGATCAAAAGTGACAGTAAAGACATTTATAATGCTACAAAAGATTCTACTTTAAATGAATGCTATTTAAATCTATTTATCAAAGAATCTTATCAAAGGAAAAGTATAACAGTTTCCACAAAAAAACTATTTTCAAGAACTCTAAAAGATTATGTGACACTGAAGACTGGAGTAATGGCTGCTGAAAATTCAGCTTTGCCATTACAGGAATACATTACATTTTAAAATATATTAAAATAAAATACTGTATTTTTTATTAAATAAATGCAGCCTTGGTGAGCATAAGAGATTGCTTTCAAAAACAGTAAAACATCTTACCAATCTTGCTTTCATTTTACACTTAATTTTATTCAGTTGTATATAACCAGCTAGGGTCCAAAAATAAGCTTCAAATGTGAGTAAAAAATAAATAAAACAGCATTACTCTAGGTTGGCTAGTAACTTTATTTGGAAAATGTAGCATTATATGGTTTAAGTCAACTCTAACAATGATAGTTATAAGGAACTGCAACACACTGTAAGTTAAGTTGTAAGAATGATAATATGAACCCTGCTGATGCAAGTTACATGAGCAATTCAAACTAAATCTACTAAAGAAAAACTCTGTCTGTGGGACTCTATCTTATAACAAATTTTACCTCACTTGAAAATTCGCTATCAGGAGTTGATCTAGAATGCTTAGGGTTTTTATTTTTCTCGAGAACACATATGTGGAATATGCTTCACATTAAGCCACCAAAATTAAAATAATATGAGAAACAAAATCTTGTGTTTTATATTTTTGAGTAAAGGAGACTACCTCATCTGACACAATGACTTGCACTGTTTATCACTAAAATGCAAGTAATAAACAGCTAAATAAATGTTATAAGGACAAAAATACATACAATATTGTCTTTATGAAAGTTTAAAGGCTGATAAAAAAGGACAGTAAAATCCACACATTTCTCTCCACCCTAACTACACTCAGCCTTCAAACAAACCTGAAAACCTCCTGACTGGATGTTTTATTCCCAACGAGAGGCAGGACACAAGCTTTGATATTACATAGATAACACACTTTTTTGAAGGCCTGATTATCATTCATGGATTCACCTAATCGGGGTCTAATTGAGAGCTATTTGCTGAGTGACACAGATTTGCATATCCTCGTCTCATTTGCAGGAGAGTGTGTGTGTATATGACAGAACGAGGAGAGAGTGAGGGGCATTAGTTCCCTATGGAGACGGGGATCTGGACAATGGGCGGTTGGAAGATAGCATGAGGGGTTTGGGCGGACCTCCTGGTGAGCTGTAAAGCACAAACAACTCGGTGTTTCAGGAGATAAGAGAGAGAAAGCCTGTCTCAGCAATCACTATCATCTACTCAAGACCAAAATCATGATACAACACATCATACAAGACCACACTAAACTACTGAGCTGCATCAGTGGAAACATCCACCAAACGTATACATCTAAAGGTATACAGTAGATATTACAGATATTTAAAGAGATAAAGTAAGATATGCAGAACTATATAGTATAGACATGCATTGTAATTCTCTAAAAAAGGTCACATAACATCTCAAGAGTATAGAATAATATGAACAATGTAAGTAAATCATTAATGTAGGTAAAACATTTTTACATGTATTTTTACTTTGCATAATAATAATAATAATAATAATAACTAACAATATCATCATCATTAACAACAACAACAATACTATTAATAATAATAAAAATTATTTTACATTTAATTTAATTTAACCATTTATAACAACCACTGTCTAATATTAACACTAGTTTAGATAGATAGATAGATAGATAGATATTTTTTCTACATACATTTATATTTTGTCTATATACATCTATATACAAATCTACATTGCTAAATTTTTAGTCAATTTAAAGTATTTTAAAAAGTTTATTATAATTTTTAGTTTTTTTGTTTTTGCAACATTATTATTGCATAATTTTTTTGTAACATAATTGTCTTTACTGTTGATTTTGATCAATTGAATGCATCCTTGCTGAATAAAAGCATAAAAAAATAAAATAAAATAAAAACTTTTTAACATTAGTGTAAACTTTTCACTTCACTCGCCATTGGTCATTTCGCCACTCTCGCCATATGTGGCAAAAAGTTATTTTTGGACCCTGTATATAACCCAAGAACTGGTAAAACTTCTGTGTGTGGTTGTGCGTGTGTATGTTTGTGTGTGTGTGTGTGTGTGAGAGAGAGAGAGAGAAAGCAAGAGAATGTTTACATGCACAAACTCTCAGGAGGCCATGTTTGATTATTCCCTTGGCTGTTGTGAATCTCCTCTACCGAACTCATGTGGGAAATGTAAATCCTCAAAGCAAGAAGCCTCACGGACTCAAAGTTTTCCAGTCTGTGTGAAGCAATTTTTAATGTCACTTTCCACTTAGCGAACAATTTTCTAAATTCATAATTTCACAAAATGGGGGGAAAAAATAAAACCAAGGCCAAGGTTATTTATGCAAATTTTACATAATTTTCACATCTGAATGTTAGCAAAACATCACTATTGAGCTTGCAATGAAATACGTCATAAATGTATTACAGTTGTAGCAAAAGGAGGAAATTTTCTCAATTAAACCATCCATGAGGTCCAGCATTTGAGAGCTTTTCACAATTGATTACAGTCATCACTCATTATCGATGGCATTTTGTTTACAGTAAAAATACCACAGCTACAGTCATGCAAATGTTTTATTGCTACCTATGAAACACATAATGAGAAAGACATGTCATGGAGCATAAATAAATCTCTGTACTTTTAAAGTTAATCTAGTTCCTTCTAGTCTTTGTTAAACTAGTCAAAAACAAAAAGCCTGCGAGTCCCTAGGATGAAAAAGCAGAGCGATGGTATGTGATTGATTATAATTGTGTTGACAGTCATCTCTCATTCCTGGAATTGTTGGAAGATGAGCTTGCAGGATGATCCACAAACGCCTCATTGCTGCTGCAGATGACCTTCGCCCTACACATCGCGGCTGACTGGCAGTGGTGTATGTGTGCAGTGCTACAATCTATTTGTTCAAATGCAAAATGTAATTTGAGGACTACATGGTAATTTATCGACTTTAGTGTTCATTCATGTCAAACTTTCCAAAAAGCTATGACGGAAACAAATGCAGAACAACTGAATGGAGCATTTGAATTTGCATATCTGCAACTGAAAAATAAATAAATAAATCACAAGAAACAATTTTTTAATAATATTAAATTACACAATTCTAAATTAAGATAACAACAATAATACCAATACTAGAAATATCATAATAATATAAACATTAGATTTTTAAGATACCTTCCATTCAACATTTTGGGGTCGGCAAGATTGATAAAAAAAAATTTATCTTGTTTACCAAGGCTGAATTTACTTGATAAAAAATACAGTAAAAACTGTACTATTGTAAAACATTATCAAAATTTAAAAATGTAATTTATTGTTAAAATGTACTTTATTCCTGTGATTAAAAATGGCAAAGCTGAATTCAGCAGCCATTACTCCAGTCTACAGTGTCACACAATCCTTAATAAATCACTCTAATATGTTGATTTCAAGAAACATTTCTTATTATTATTAATGTTGAAAATAGTTGCACTGCCAAATATTTTTTTGTGGAAACCCAGATTTTTGTTTTCCTCCAGGATTCTTTGATTAAAAGAAAGTTCAAAAGAACGTCTCGGTTACGTATGTAACCCTCGTTCCCTGAAGGAGGGAAAGGGGACGTCACGTCGGATGACCGACGAATTGGGATCTCGCTTAGAGAGACCAATCCACTTCGAGTGTAAACTAAACGAGCCAATGCACATTGGCATGCGATTATTGCATCCAGCTGCTGCTGATCACAGCGTGAGTATAAGTAGGCAGCAGATGCAACGCATATTCAGGTTTTCGCTGAGGAGCCGAGCCGGTGATGACGTCGAGAGTGACCGACTGAAAGGGAACATGCATTTGAAACAGAAATATTTTTAAAACATTATAAGTGTCTTTACTGTCACTTTTCATCGATTAAATACATCTTACTGAACAAAACATTAATTTCTAAACAAACAAACTCAAATTCCAACTCAAATGAATATTTCATGTCCATTTATTTATTCATTTTCTTGAACGGCTGTTGAGAACACAGCCAAAGACAGAGAGAACATGCACATATACTGTCTACATGTGAACATTGTGTAAAGCAATCACTCCTAGTATTACAAGCATACTAGAACCATTATTTTTTGCTTATTCTTTTTTTCACCTTCCCTTCTTTTCTCACTATCCTGTCTCGGTTTTCCAGAAGCCAGACTTTTCAGTTCATTAGTAGTCCATATAAACAATTTCAATTACAATCATTCTCATTTTTACATGTTTACAACTTAGGCTGGAATTCCCTGCGTCTGCGAAGGGGGATGTTTTATGCATCAAGGCACCGTGCGCAAACATGATTCTCACAGGGCTGAGGTGGGACTCACAGGAGGTTAATCATATGAGATACAGAGCATTAGAAACGAGGAGAGAAAAAATTTTGTGAAATGACTATCTGCTTTTCTCAACCCAGCACTAGTGGGAGAAGCGCCTAAAAAAGCTTGAATTTCCTTTAGGCTTCTACTGTCTGCCTTGTGCACCTGGAAGCAATCAGGAGTAACCTTATTACATAGAATAACAAGTACTATTTATACCACTGATCACACTTGCCTTATTTCTCTAATGGTGCCAAGATTCAGTTGCAAATTGATTGTGTCACTTTTCTCCCGTAACTCCTAAGAAGGTGTTGCTGACCTGTCCAAGTGAATAAGAGGCGAGAGGTGGAAAACGGGAAAGCAGAAACGATAAAATGAGTGTGTAACTATGGTGAGACAAAAAGGCGGCGGACGGAGACTGAGCAACTCTAGAATTTCATAAAATGGGACTAGCGTAAATAAGCTATGACAGCTCGTTTGAGACGCCTCTATTTTTAAAACCAATTAAAAGATACATTAACACCAGAGGTCAAGGGCACTGCCATCTCTGTAGTTACAGCGTGTTTATGCAGTGAGGCCTTTGCTGTATAAATGTTTAGCTATATTTCTACTTTAAGGAAATATAATCCAATTTTATGCAATTGGCGGTCGTTATTTATTTTACAATTTGATTATGAGTGATTTAGTATTTAAAAAAAAAAAAAAACCCCGCAGTACCCTACTTCTATGTTTAGCTTTCGAACAATATCTCATATGTCAACACCATCCCCCCTCGCAGTTTCCATTTTCATGGCAAGCATGTAGCACTTTCAAAACGGTCTGTCCCGTCTTCATTCACAAATAAATGAATGCTGATACAGCACCGTAACTCTCAATCACCTCCCTATGGGAATGTCTAGTCCGCCAAGGCAAATTAGAGCTCACGTTCTCCCTTGGGAGAGCTTGCCCCATTTTACGACAATCACAACTGTAAAACATGGGTCCTGATTTTCTTTTCAAAGTCTTTAAGGCTTGTATTATGAACACATACAACATTTTTCAGGCCTTCGTTGGTCGTCGCTGTCCCGAACAATATGTTCTCAAAGCAGGAGCTGAGAGAATCAAAAATTTCAATGCCAGACACATCATTACTTGGTGACTGGACTTCAGACTCGGCACACAAAGAGATTGAAGGAGAGGAAATTTGCTGAAGAGGTTGCACGAAGGATTATGCTGTGATTTTAATTGAAAGGATTGTGAAATCTGCCCCATTCAGCTCATGGCGTCTCACAGCTGGGGCACCGGGATGGAGGCCTACTTTAATGGCACACTGAATAACCACCCTCTCTACCCACAATCCACCTCTGTAGCCTGATCTGGCATGCCAGCGTCTCATTGGCTTGTCCTCTGATTTCAGTTAAAGACCCCCTCCCCGGCAACCCATTTGGCAGCGATGAGAGAAAAATAGCACCAGCAATCACTTGGAGGAGCCAACCAATCACGGTATCCGCACTAACATGGGCGCTATTACCCCCCGGTTTTACTATACAGAGAGGCGCATCTGAACAGATGAAAAGATGCAAAAAGAGACATGAAAAAATATGTTTATGAGCACAGTAGCTTGATCCTCACAAAGAGATGTAGCTAGAGAGACAGAAATAGACAGCAGCAGTAAAGACAAGTAGGTTGGTAGAGAAAAACATGGCTGCCACAAGATAAAAAGGTTGTGCATATAATGCAAACAAAACAGAACCGAGACAGACCTGCATTTCCTGACTGAATGCACAAAGTTCAGTGAAACACAAACCTCAAATTAAAAAGACATATCCCAAATTTGACAACATGCCGAAAACCTTTCCTATCTATTAGAGAAACACAAGCACAAGCGTGCAGCATTGTGTCTGTGTATGCCTGTCACAGTATGATGGCATAGTGAACGTTCTGCCTTCCCATCTCGTCTCTTCCACCTCACTTAATTTACTTTTCAACTTTATTTTCTTGTTTTACTATTAATTTTATGATATTTTCTTTAACTTAATAGGTTTTTTTTATTTTTATACAACTAGTCTTATAATGTAAGTGTACTATTATTTGTCATGTCAATAAAGTACACTGAAAAACAGAAAAGGAGAGAGAAATGTATGCTGTGAGAATGTGGAAGCAGTAATGCAGTAAAGTGAGAAATACAGAGGTGAGGGAGAAGAGGCAAACAATGAAGAATTTTGAATTTTCATTCAAATAGAGAGGTGCTGATCACTTTCTTGGCATCTTCTATACTTGCACTAAGCAGGATTTGTGCGTATGTGTGTACATAACTACTTAAAAAGTGTGTGTGTGTGTGTGTGTGTGTTCATATTAAAAAGTAAAAATATACGGTTACACTTTACTTGAAGGGGTGTGCATAAGACTGACATGACACCTTCATAATCATGACATGACACCTACATAATCATGACATGACATGTCATGAATATGAAGGTTTTTTATGCATGTTTATGGCAACTGTCATTAAGTGTCATTTGCTCAGTTATGTAATTTTTAATGCAAAGATGACATTGTTTGAGATGTCTTTGTTATGGGCTATGGTTAGGGGTAAGGGTAGGGGTAGGGTTAGGTTAGGGTTAGGTCAAATAATGTCATATTTGCATTAAAAATGACATAACTGAGCGAATTACACTTAATGACAGTTGTCATAAACATGCATAAAACCTCCTTCATATTCATGACATGTGTCATGTCATGATTATGAAGGTGTCATGTCAGTCTTATGCACACCCCTTCAAGTAAAGTGTTACCAGATATACTTATACTATTTGTTTAATTGCAAAGCAAAAACTTTTATTTTAGGGGTATGTATAGTCTTTTATTTAGCTTTATGTAAAACAACGTTAGAAGCCTATGAGATGCCCTCTTTTAGACAGCTAAGTAAACGAGTGTGTGTAAGAGAGAGGGAGAGAGAGGAAGAGACAGAGACATGCCTCTGATGGGCCTGAAATCTGCCACAGGCAAGGATGTCTTCTTGTTCAGATGGCCAATTATCACAAATGAGGCAACAATTAAATAATTAGCTAAAGCCCGATGTAACAGGCTATAGTCAGATTAAGACAAAAGACGGGACACAAAGCATGTGTAATTAAAAGAAGTCGGTGGAAACACTGGAATATATAAAAGCAATGCTTCACTAAACATAAAAAGTAATATTGTGCACCTATCAGGACAACATTATTCACGTTTGTTTAGTAGTTGAAGTCATCGTTTTTTACACCACATGAGCAAATAAACAATCTTCATTGTTTTTACATTTTTAACGCACACACAGGAATTATTTCAGTAATATTTGTAGTTTATAGAAAGGTAGTGTAACTGTTGGTGGAGAAACAAAAATGTTTATACACAAAATTAGATTGTGTCCAGATTAGAATAGAAATGGCCAAATTAACCAGATAAAACAAGAATAAATATACAGTAACCAAAATAGAAAAAAGGAGGAGAATAAGAAAAAGCAGCTATTCTTCAAACTGTGCAAGGAATATCCTCATACCAGAGCAGTAAGTGGAGTATTTAGATGTAAAGCAGCATGTGTGTAAGTGAGTGTCTGTGTGCGACACAGAAACAGCATCAGCATTTTACACCTAGGTGTAAATTGGAGCCTGTTTTGGCCAAGAGTAAACAGGTCTTTTCGTGTCGGGACCTGAGCACCATGCAAATCTAAATTCCATCTTTGTTAGTAACTCAAAGCCCACTGCGTAACGTGCGAGAGATTCGCAACAAGCATATATTTGAAACACAGAATGTAAACAGCAGATCATATCTGCTCTAAAGACTCTTAGTGCCCCAGTATCTGTTCTCAAAAAGCAAGCGGGAAGGAGAGAAACCGAAAGTGAGAGACAGGAGGGGGTGTGGCGGAGGGCATCGTGGACTCCTGCTGTGGAGAGCCAACTGTGCCCTCTAATGGCTGCATATCAGCTGAGCAGAGATGGAAACATAATATATATTTCAGCAAGTTGACTTCCAAGCTGTTCTTTCAGATGTTAGCTTGCTATCACATTGACGCCAAGACCTGTTTTGACTGTCAAAGCATTAAAAGCTCATGTCAAAAGTAGTTGTGAATGGAAAATGCAGCTGGTTTCAAAACTATCATTGTAAATACATGAAGATCGCATGTTGCTGACAGGTTTTAAGAGAAATCAAACAATATGAGACTATGCCACAATATGTTTGAATGTGCTCCAAGACATATGTCGTGTTCACAAGCTCAGAAGTGCTCTCATGGGTACTAAACAATATCAGCACGAGAGTTGTAATTAAAACAAATCAATACAAATAATTAAGAAGGTAAACTTTTGACCTGTATTACATGGATTAATAAAACTTAACCACTCTTACCCTTGTGAAATCCCCCTTCACTTCCATGACAATTTTGCACCTTCTCGCTGACGAATGCAACATTATGAGCTGTTGTGTTTTTTTTAAACAGACTTTTGATAGATTAGTAATGCAAAATCCCATAAGTATGGACATCAAAGTTAAAGGTGAGCTCTGCTCAGCTGAGAACAGCTGTTATGTGAGGTGTACTGCCGATGAGTCGATGGGATTGAGAGAGAGAAGCATCAGAAGGGGTCATTGCCATTGTGCACATGTCAAACGGTGGGGGCCATCTCACTGAGGACATTTGTCTTGCTGGGCTCTTGTTCGGGCCGCCCATCCACAGCAAAAGGGGTTTAGATAGGCTAGGTGGGAGGGGGGATATTAGCTTTGGTCTTCACCCCACCTAAGGTGAGGAAACAAGAGAAGCGCAGCATTAACCCAACCCACCCAAACATTGGGCAGGAGAACCACGGCGGTTGAGAGCAAGACAGTGAAGCTCCAGCAGAAAACCAGAGAAAAGATTCCGTGCCAGGGGTGGAAGGATGGAGACACGGAGGGAAAAATGCAGGCGGACAGGGGGAAGGCTCACAAAGGAGCGGCGCAGGGATGAAGACAGCCTTGAAGACACCTGAGAGACAGCGGCAGAGTGGAAAGCCACGGCTGATGTGTCAAAAGCAGCAAATGTGCTCTGACACGGGTCAATCCCTCCCCTGCCTCTATAGGTCAGAACCCCGTCACCCTGGCAACCGCTCAGACTGTGTATCTATGGCAGCCAGTGAAATGATTAACACAGATAGATTTCAGCACTCCTCATCAATTTCATTAAACATTCAGACATGCTAATACCTAGATATGGGTATAAATAGATAAATGTTTAAAAATAAGACATGCAAAAAGAAACACCTAAACATACACTGTACATAACTGTGCAATAAGGACAAACTAATACACTCATTTTATCTCCACATTTTTTCTTGGTCACATTCTCACATTCAGAATTTGTCTTCAGGACAGTCCCAAGAGAACCACACTAGTGACTACACCTTGAAGTATATTTGTGACACTGGAGCACAAAACCAATCATAAGTCGCTGGGGTATATTTGTAGCAATAGCCAAAATAGTATGGGTCAAAGTTATTGATTTTACTTTTATGCCAAAAATCATTAGGATATTAAGTAAAGATCATGTTCCATGAAGATATTTTGTTAATTTCCTTCTGTAAATATATTAAAACCTAATTTTTGATTAGTAATATTGCATTGCTAAGGACTTCATTTGGACAACTTTAAAGGCGATTTTCTCAATATTTTGATTTTTTTTGCACCCTCAGATTCCAGATTTTCAAATAGTTGTATCTCGGCCAAATATTGTCCTATCCTAACAAACCATACATCAATGGAAAGCTTATTTATTCAGATTTCAGATGACGTATAAATCTCAATTTCGAAAAAATTTACTCTTATGACTGGTTTTGCGGCCCAGGGTCACATTTAATAAAAATATAATACTGATTTTAAAAAAAATAAATAATAATCTATATATATAATTAACATTTTATTCTTTTACAAAGTAATGTAAAAATAAAAATAAAAAATAAATTGTGTTTGAGCATATATATATATACAGTGGGTACGGAAAGTATTCAGACCCCCTTAAATTTTTCACTCTTTGTTATATTGCAGCCATTTGCTAAAATCATTTAAGTTAATTTTTTTTCCTCATTAATGTACTTTTTTCCCTTAAAGATAAAATTGTTACTTTCAAAGATATTATCTGTGCCCTTTTCGCTCTAAATGAAACCCCACCCTGATATGGTCAATTTCTCCCCTTAGAGAAATGCGCCGTAACACAAGCTAGAACAAGAACAATCTCACTGCTCCATCGCAGACACACACACCTTTAAGTGCATAAAAGGACGCACGCATGCACACACATTGAGGACATCTTCTTTCACTGGCTGCGGTTAGTACAATATTCTACTTTTGAAATTTATCTTCAGTTTGGTCCAGATTGGATTACTCAGATGAGCAAATTGTTTTAATGATAACTGAAATTAAATATCTTCAAGGAAAAATGTAAGGTCACATGGAATAATGAGACTCTTTCTATTCTGCTTGATGAAACATGAAAAATAGTGTTTGTAAACCCTGTTGTTAAAATCATACATGCAACATCTAGGATCTGCATACAGATATTGAACCACTCTAGGAATGCTTTAAGAATGAAAATGACTGTATAATAACTTTGTTCCCTTGTTGTTTTATTATTATATATTTATCCCTACTTAATATGTAGTCCTACCAACACATTCTTACAAAATAAATTCAAGTTTTGAAAACAACACAGAATGTCTTCTGTGCAAATGAAAAAATTCTTGGGATGCATTCTTGGTGAAATGGCATGTAAATCACTTTATTTTATACTTTCAAAAATGTAAACCATGTTGTTATATAAATATTTGTTTATATTACACATTTCTTTCAGATCATTTGAAACATTCATTGGTAAAATAGGGAAAACTATATGGAGAACACATGTGGCATGCTTTTAATTATTACAGAAAATTGTTTCAAATCATCCCAGTTGTAAAAACAAATAAATAAACTGACAGCTGTACTTACAATGGAAGTGCATGGGGTAAACATAAAACAATTCAGTGGAAATGGAATGCACGCCAGAGTTGCTGTGCATAGAACTTTACTTGTATTTAACTTGCATTAATATTCATTAATTTTTGGGCATGATCAAATTATAAAATAAACAATAGAAATGTTTATTACATTTATATTTTTTTTCATAATTTTATTATGATCTAATGCATGTTCACTTGCATTTATGATATATTAACTTAAACATATGTTAAACATATTCTTTAAATGTTAAATAAAGTATCTTTTTTTGTAAAATATAAATACCGAAATGACAGAAATTAATTTGTGGTATTTCAGTTACAGGACAATTATAAATAGCCCTCTTGGCTTAACTACATGGATGAAGTTAGTCTAAAAATAAGGGGGAAAAAACAATAATAATACCCAATATCCTACTAACAAAGTACACATTGTAATTCACGTGGTTTGAATGATTTCTCATTTTAACTTTCCAAGAAAGGGAACAAACAACAGATGAAGCATTTTTCAGGGAAAATTCAGTGTTTAAATATCTTTGAGTATCCCAGGAACAGAGAAGACCAATTCTTTATAAATGTATTAGCATTTCTTTATATCATGTGAACAGCATAGCGACTCTGAAGTATGACTAATTAGTTTATATAAGCAATATGGCGCTAAAATGCACAAGGGGTGGCTCCTAACCCCATGGAATATGGAGCTGAAATTACAATAAAAAACATCTACAGCCATTACTGGGGGCTGAAAAATCAATTCTGTTTAGTAACATATTTAGAAGGTACGGCCATGATCCAAAAAACAGCTTCAGCCCCATCGAGGGACTAATGACTGAACAGAGAACTGAAACAGCAAAGGGTGTGGGCTGAAACACAGAGGACCAGAGTGCTGTTTGTAAACTGTAAACAGAACCAGAATACTGGCTCCTTCAAGCATTCTCATGTTACCTTGAGGTGACTTCTGAGGTAAAACTTAATGCAAAGGCCCACTCGGGCTCCAAGAGCTACTTCAAAGGCAAAGCCACAGCCCTCTTCCCAATGTGGTGTGGCGAGCACTTTGTATGTACCCTGACCTGATCTGAGCTGGCAGAAAGCTGGGCCACATGGAGCCCCTTTCCGGTGCTTGGAGAACCAGTGCATCTGCCGCTGAGCCGAGCACAGGTTTCTACTGTATATTTAGAATTGACAGATTGCTGTGTATATTTCCCCGAGTTTTCTCTCTGACTTCCACAACCTTTTCTCCTCTCTGTCACTCTTTGCAGGTACAGTAATGAGGCCTGCAGAGAGAGATAGATAGATAGATAGAGAGAGCTAGAGAGTGGGACTTCTCAAGAGAGAAGCGAGGAGTTGCAGCAAGGATGTTTGCATGCTGTTGTATGTGTGTACTCGTTATAGAATGCTGGATGTCTTCCCACATGTTGTGACTAAAGAGACGGTTTCAACGGAAGATGAATTAAGAAAAAAAAAAACTTCAAGTTTGAATGCCCGCAAAAGTCCAGCTTGGAAACTCGATTGCAAACTGGTTTGCCACGGACTGTACTGTCCAGCAGTCACAGGCTTACAGTAAGCTCAGTGATATACAAATAAAATAATATATACTCTTCTAAAACCACGTATTAACACATTTTCCCCAATTAATTTTCTAAATTAATAAACATTTTATGCAAGTATACAGACATTTTTAATAGCTCTATTTATGTAAATATATGAAAACAAGTAAACAATTTCTTCTTATTATTACGGGAATGTTTTATTTAGAATATGGCCTACTGTTGTCAAAAACGTTTTGTATATTTACCACTGTCAGGTTTATATGGGCATTGTTATTCTACTGAATTATTATTCTGTCACCATGCAAAGTTATACAGTAATGACTTAGGACACAGTGAGTGATTAAAAAATAATTTAAGTACAATAAATTTTTTTGGCACACTGAAAACGTCTTCATGTGCTTTGCCATTTCATTGGATTGGCATTTGGAGGCCATTTTGTGTGGGCACTGCAGGAGATGACAGTCGCTGCAAATAGACCAGATGCCTGCCACTGACAGAAACTTCATCAGGATAACACACTCTCTGAGAGAGAGAGAGAGAGAGAGAGAGAGAGAGAGGGAAGGGCTGGAAGACTAAAAAATAAAAAATAAAAAAATAAAACCTTGGATGCACTCACACACACAGAAGTACACTACCTGTACACTCATCTGCTCCATCTCTCTGGCTGTATGAGGACCTCTGCCATTTACCTCTCACAGCCTGACTGTGACCTGACTGTAACCCTTCACAGCAGTTTTGTGTAATCATCTCAAGCTCTTGAGCCCAAAATTTCACCGGTATTTTCCAACAATTAGAACAGTGTGATCTATAAACAGACCAAACCTTCAGCAAGGCCACCAATTAAGGCTACTGTGTTGTCAAGTAAAGAGCAATATGGATGATCAGCAGGCCATGACTGATCTCACCATTACTTTCTCTGATAAAAAAACAAAAAAAAACAAGACCAGCAGACAATCAACAAAGAGGTCAGGCACAATAACAACAACAACAAAAATAAAATACAACAACAAAAAAAGGGACACACACACACATACACAAATACTGGATCGCTGTGCATCCTCTGTTATGTGGAAGTGTTTTATTATTAAAAAGCAGTTACTATTACTCAGCTCCTTATGCAATATGAAAAACTGTCATCATAAAACATAAGAGCTTCTCCCCCTTAAAAGAAAAAGACTATTACAATAACAATACTTTTAACATTATTAATAAATATTAATAAAATAACAAAATTATAGAATATTTTCATTGTACTGCACTGACAAAATATTCTAACTTTTCAGGATTCAATAAAAAGTAGATTTTTGTTTGAAGAAAACCGACCTCCGCTACTTTTTGATGATGGACAACATGGAGTGTTTGATCTGGTAGGCTCGGAGCAGGAAGAAACAGACATACGTTTTCAAGGACGACAGACTAATTGGTCCTGTGTGTTTTATTATGGACACGGGACTGTATCTTTGATACTGCAAAGCCAGGGTTGATTGCTTCAGGCCGGCCTTTGTGTGGGCAAATGTGCGTTTAATACATTTACATCCATATTTCCTTTCACACAGAGCTGGGATGCTATGGCATTGGAGACATTTTATTTCGCAAGTAAATGAGAAGGCAGTGCTACGTGATTCTAGAGGAGATTCCAATTAGCCCTTGAGCTCAAACAAGAACAATTCGTAAGGTTGGACTTAAAGACACAGAATTCAAAACAAACAGAAAAAAAAGAATAATGTTAGAATGCATAATCTACAAAAATGTCAAATTCAAATCTAAAATAACAATAAAATACAAACATAATAATAATCATCATCATCATTTTTAAGTTTAATATCAAATAAAATGTATCTTAAAGCAACAGCTGCACATTTAAAAAATTTACTGTGTATTTTAAAATTCATACAGCATACTTTGTAACTAGAACTTTTCTACTCTTACTCCTCTCTGTAGCACATCTATGGCACATCCCCTGTTGTTCCCTATTGAAAGTTTGCATGATGAAAGCTTGTCAGAGAACAGGTCAGTTTTAATCTGACAGGGACATCCTCACAGCAATGTGCCTCTTGCCCTCTCTAAGCTTGCTCTTCCCCATTAAACAAAACTGACATCTTTAATAACATTTCTCAGCCCCTCAGCTACAAGTCAGAGTCTGAGCAAACAAGGTTCCCCTTCAGGAACTCGAGCTGCGTCCGAAGACACTACGGGAACGTCCCCAGCGTGACCGTGCTCTGAATCACATGTGTAATCAGTCCAATGGAAGGGCAAGACGTCATAGGCGGGTGACGTAGCGACCAGGAAGCTATAAAGGCACGTGAGGTGGAACCAGCTTCAGCTTTGTGTCATTCAGCGAAGCGCTCGGTGTTGTGTCAGTCATATCTCTGTTGTGAGTCTTATTTGGTGTTGTCTGTCAAAATAGAAAGTCATAAGCACAATGTCCAAGGCCACAGAGAAAATAAAGCATAAGGGCGAAAGTGAGCAGCGTTTCAGGCTGTGTGTTCCTCCCTGCCCTCGCTATATTACGAGTGGGGATACACACAGTATGTGCGTTGTTTGCTTGGGGGCGAAGCATGCGGCATCGGCTCTTGAGGGGGCCGATTGCCCGCATTGTGAGCGAATGTCATTGCGCTCGCTTCGCTCCCGGAAGGCTCTCTTTGAGGAGGGAGCCTTTGCCAGCGTTCCTCGCGGTGCTGGTCCCGCTTCAGCCGAGGCTGAGCGGCGGCTGCATTCGTGGGGTTCGCAATTGGATTTGGCGGAGGGAATGGAGACGGGCGAGCCCCTATCTCCTTCCTCACCCGCCAGATCCGGTGCCCGCTCTCTGGGATCGGAAGCCCGCACTGCGGTTTCTTCCCCCCGGGGAACGGGCTCGACGCTCCGCCTATCTTCCTCCGAGGAGGTTGATGTCCAATACCGAGTTCTTCCTTTCGGCCTAGCACTCTCACCCCGCACCTTTACGAAGTGGGTGTATGCCGCTCTGGCTCCACTGCGACTCCAGGGCATCCGCATGCTAAATTATATCGAAGATTGGTTGATTTTAGCTCAATCGGAGCAGATGGCGGATCGACATTGAGATGTTGTTCTTGCTCACATGAAGGAGTTGGGGTTAAGACTAAACAGGGAACCATGGTTACATACGTAACCTGGAGACGTTCTCTTCCATACTAGCTCTGAGAAGAGTCTATTACTTTAACTATGTTAGCTTAGCTCATCTCATCTCAGAATGCAGGGCTTTACAAGGAGTCATTGAATGAGAGAGATGTTTTCTTGGCTTCTTTCAAGTGTTGTAGATGGTTACTTTGATCAAAAAGGGGCTTGGGCAACTACTGTTGTTATTACATTTTCTGTCATATGGTCTTTAATTTCTTCGTTTTGCACCCTTCTTCTTCTTTACTCTTTTTTACTGAGCTGCGAAGCACAAGAAAAAGGCTTCAAAAGTAGCTCCTGCTGCTAACGTTATGAATGATCGAAGCATGAGCAAAATATATTACATGGCTTTTAAGGAGGATACAGACAGTGTAAACAGGGGGTGCTGGTATATGGATGTGTTTGTGCATGTGTTTATGGGCCAAGTGTCATGGGGAAAAAGCACAGAAACATGTTTGAATATCGGAGGCGATAAATAAGTGTAACTGTGAATGGAAGCACAGTTACAATGAGGCAGTTCTGCTCTTAGTGGTTAGTCGTGACGGTTTCTTTACATTCTCAGTACAGATATTAGTAAATTATAAATGTTATGAAAACCCTTTATTTACATTTTGAAGTTTGCCTGAACTGTATCTGAATGGAATGAAGGTCACATGACTCTAATGAGTCAATCTACCAATCTCTAAATTCAATGACATGAAAGATAGCATGGTCATTAAAAAAAAACATATGCATGTAACACAAAGGGACATGATTCAGTCTTTAAAAAGTCTTAAACTCCACCATAGACATGCACATACCTAATTAATGACCTAACAATATATGAACTCTAAAGTCAATGTTGTAATGCTAAACTGATGTGGTATGCAGTGATGCTAGAGCATTAGAGACAAGGTCTAGACAACATTGTGTGTGTATAAAACCTGTTGATAAGGTCTGTGTGGAACATGGCCTCACACTGAGCAGCATGGCTCCAGTCATGTCTCCAGTAAGAAGAAAAATCTCTTTCTCCCACTCTCAATACCTCTCACACATACTTTTAATGGTGCTTTTGACAAAGTGAATCATCAGTGCTATCAACCCTTTGAAACTGAGCATCATTGAAAGTGCTCTCTACTAGTTTGAGACCTACATAATCCCATGGGCGAAACCATGTTTTCATGGAGGAGAAGGGTGTTTGAATCACCCCAGCAAACGACTGGAGTACCCCTGGGATCAGTGCTGGGCCCCTTCCTCTTTTCGGTATAGAGTCAATAGGCAGTTATTTCCTTCCAACAACCCCACGCTCTCATCACGCATCTTTACTTTTACTTTACTTTACTTTTAGTCATTTAGCAGACGCTTTTATCCAAAGCGACTTACAAATAAGAAAAAGTAATTAAAACTAAAAGCTAAAACTCTATAAATACTATATATATACACACACATTTAAGAAAATAAAAGAAATTAAATAAAAATGACAAATGCATACAACAACATTTCAAAACTAAAACATTTAAATGAAAACAAAAAAAATTAAGCTAAAAACAATTCAAAATATTAAAAGAACAAAAGGTATGAGTATAATAATGATTCTAACATAACACTAAGCCAAACACCAAAAAACAACTACATATGTGTATGTACAGCCACACACACATACATACATGTACATATATATAAATACATTCAATA
>NW_015627959.1:859372-865549 GCF_001515625.1 Sinocyclocheilus rhinocerous
ATGCAGTGAATAGACTGCGAATCGTTCAGGTAAAACTGAGTGGGAGAGGTGAATTGTGTTCCTCCCGCTGAGATTCTGACACTTCAAAACCAAAGAAGACGGCTCACACCACACACACCATAGAAAACGCCACCAAAAAAGCACAGACCAACTGTTCAGTTATAATTTTATAATTCTATCTTTTTCAACAACTTTTGATTTGTTGAGCAGTTTTGGTTTAACAGTATTTTATTGTGTATTAAAAAAATGTATTGCTTTATATATATATATATATATATACACACACACAAACTATTCAACTAAGTTCATTAGCATATATAAAGTACATAATTAAAAACATTATTATAATTATAAAAGAAATATACAAAATATATTACACATAAATACATTAAAATATAATTATAATCTTTGTGTATTTATTTATTAAATGTACATATAAAATAATTACATATAATTATACTATCCTCATATAATTATAATTAAAAAATGAAATATACAAAAATATTATACATAAATATATTCAAATATCATTATAATAATTGTGTATTTTTTTAATAAATATAAATATACTATCATCATATAATTACAATTTAAATATATAAATATTATATACAAATATAAAATATATTTATATTATTTCACATTTACATATATTAAAATTACATACATGTATAGCCTATATAATTGAGCAAACAATTATTAAATAATACGTAAAATAAAAAAATCTAAGTATTACTGTTACATCATTTATTTATATATTAAATTCTATATACAAAAGATGGTTATATATAATGATAGTTTTATTACATATATTTACTTTTTACTTATATCTTTTTTTTACTTTTTACTTTTAGTCATTTAGCAGACGCTTTTATCCAAAGCGACTTACAAATAAGAAAAAGTAATTAAAACGAAAAGCTAAAAGCTTTTAAGAAAATAAAATAAATTAAATAAAAATGACAAATGCATACAACAACATTTCAAGACTAAAGCATTTAAATGAAAACAAAAAAATAAAGCTAAAAACAATTCAAAAATATTAAAAGAACAAAAGGTATGAGTATAATAATGATTCTAACATAACACTAAGCCAAACACCAAAAAACAACTACATATGTGTATGTACTGCCACACACATATACATATACATTAAATATATACTGTATATATTATTTCATTTCCATTTTGTATGTTGAAGTACTGAAAATAACTCAAATTAAATAAAAGTAAAACTTAATAAAAAGCCTATATAGACATAATAAAAAAACTAATAAAATGACAACATGACTACAACTGTAACTAAAACTAAAATAGATAACTAATACAAATCAAAGTACATTAGTTCATCAGTAATCCTAAAAAAATAACACTGAGGCAAACACACATGCTAAAATAACAACAACTTACTGACACATAGTAAGAAATAGTTTATAAAAACCTGAAACAGAAGTGGAAAGAGGAGAGATAAAAAGCGATACTTATGTCCTTTGCCGGTGTCCCTGCCTGGTGGAGTCGTACGGTAGAGTCGATGGTCTTTACACACTTCGGTCTGCACACGACCGCGGTAAACTAAGCTTTTTTTTAAATTCGTTTAACAAAACTCAAATTGAATTCAGCTGGACACACTTTCCTGTTTATCCCAACAAATGGCCAAGCAAAGCGCACGACACTGACAAGGTACGCGATACAGTACGAGACCAAACGCCATTTCAGCACGTCTCCACAGTAAACAAAACAAGCGTTTCCTAGCAACGACAACTGCGCTAAACACTGAGACAAGAAATAAATACACTTACAAGCTGCTTTTAACTTCTGCTGATTGACTGCTTCTCACAAAGACTATTTCTTTACACTGTTTTGCTGCGCTTGAACACACTTTCCTGTTTATCCCAACAAATGGCCAAGCAAAGCGCACGACACTGACAAGGTACGCGATACAGTACGAGACCAAACGCCATTTCAGCACGTCTCCACAGTAAACAAAACAAGCGTTTCCTAGCAACGACAACTGCGCTAAACACTGAGACAAGAAATAAATACACTTACAAGCTGCTTTTAACTTCTGCTGATTGACTGCTTCTCACAAAGACTATTTCTTTACACTGTTTTGCTGGCGCTTGAACACACTTTCCTGTTTATCCCAACAAATGGCCAAGCAAAGCGCACGACACTGACAAGGTACGCGATACAGTACGAGACCAAATGCGATTTCAGCACGTCTCCACAGTAAACAAAACAAGCGTTTCCTAGCAACGACAACTGCGCTAAACACTGAGACAAGAAATAAATACACTTACAAGCTGCTTTTAACTTCTGCTGATTGACTGCTTCTCACAAAGACTATTTCTTTACACTGTTTTGCTGGCGCTTGAACACACTTTTCTGTTTATCACAACAAATGGCCAAGCAAAGTGCACGACACTGACGAGGTACGCGATACAGTACGAGACCAAACGCCATTTCAGCACGTCTCCACAGTAAACAAAACAAGCGTTTCCTAGCAACGACAACTGCACTAAACACTGAGACAAGAAATAAATACACTTACAAGCTGCTTTTAACTTCTGCTGATTGACTGCTTCTCACAAAGAGTATTTCTTTACACTGTTTTGCTGGCGCTTGAACACACTTTCCTGTTTATCCCAACAAATGGCCAAGCAAAGCGCACGACACTGACAAGGTACGCGATACAGTACGAGACCAAACGCGATTTCAGCACGTCTCCACACAGTAAACAAAACAAGTGTTTCCTAGCAACGACAACTGCGCTAAACACTGAGACAAGAAATAAATACACTTACAAGCTGCTTTTAACTTCTGCTGATTGACTGCTTCTCACAAAGACTATTTCTTTACACTGTTTTGCTGGCGCTTGAACACACTTTCCTGTTTATCCCAACAAATGGCCAAGCAAAGCGCACGACACTGACAAGGTACGCGATACAGTACATCTCTGCCTGCCTTTATTGCCTTCTATCTTGAACTGGATGAAGGAATGCCAATACGTCTTCCGGGTTCTGACATCATACCTGCACCCCTCTATACAACATTTTAATAAGAATATATACATGCTATTTATTTTTTGCACTGCACTGAATGTCCTTTCTCATAATAGTTGTGATAAATCTGCACAGTATCAGTAGAGGCCTAACTTGTTTCAGACTCAACTGATTTTAAGTTAAAAAAAAAAAAAAAAAAATATGTAGCACATTATATATATAAAATACTCCATTAGCAGCATCCAGTGCCTCCACATCACACAAGTGCTACTGTACATAATAACAGCGCATCTGGCCACCTGTTCAGTAAAGGGGAGAAATACCTGTGCGTAGGAGATTCAGAGGAGCCCTGACACATTATGCTCTTTTCAAAACACATAATCAGGAAGTGACACCAATGCTTCCTACATCTTCAAGTCAGCCTGCCAGCCTTTTTAATTAGCCAGGTAGATGGGGCTAATCACAAACACCTCCGCTCTGACAAAAATAGAGGGAAACGAAAGGAATGGAGAATGGAAAATAAAAATAACATGGTCCGCAGATGGTGCCTGTGACATCCTGTTTCACTCAAGATGGATAGCATGCAGGGGAGAGATGGATACCACAAGCCCATCAGTAAGGGGAGAGAGACAGAGACAGATGAGCAGGGAAATGTGCATATGCCAGCGTGTTCACAAACCAATCTCCCTGTGAAGGCCCACCAGCACCTTCTCTCTCCTTTCCCATACCTTACCTTCTTCTCTCACTATTTAATCAAAACGTTGTCTTGATCTTTGCTAAAAGTTTACCTCTCACTTTAAATGGTATTCCACATCTTGCTGTGGTGATCACAGTGGTAGGTGTTACTGCTAGTTGAGCACAACGCATGTCAACAACTGCTTTTAGAAGCTGAGCCACTGATTATGGCACTTGACCAGACAAAGACACAGGTCAGGAGGAACCTTAAAGAGATAGTTATGAAAATTTGCTGTTAATTTACTCTCAGGCTATCCAAGATGTAGGTAATTTTTTTTTCTTTAACCCTCTACCGCACGCATTATGATAGACCTATAGAAAAAAATATTTGACTCTTTTTCTTTTCTAAGAATGGCTTAACTTGAAGTGCTGTAAAAAAATTTTTTGAAAAAAATATTATTTTAAGGTACTTTCTTTGTGGCAAGGAAATGAACACAAAGACCATGTTGCCATATGGCCACACCATGCGGTAGAGGGTTTTAATAGAACAGTTCTATTTTAGTGCAAAACAATTTTTAGTGCTTGTTGACTCATAAAAGGCAAGTCAAGGTCTAAGTAAAAAAAAAAAAAAACCTTTACAGGCAACACAATACAAATACCAATGGTTCCTGACACTATAATGAAGTCTTATGAAGTGAAATGATTGGTATATGGAGGAAACTGAACATTAATTACATTATTATTACCTGGATGAACCAGTTCACTTAATCAGACTGAACCGTCTGAAACAGTTCGCAGCTCAAGCAGCACAGATCTACAGCTTACTTAATCAAAACTCATTTTCGGACATGCCCGACAGTGACTCCGACTCTGAATGAGCCAATATACCGGGATATATGATCCTATGATGCCGGTTTTTGCCAACTCATTCAGTGCTCCAGTTCCTACAACAGTGCACTGAACTGAGGAAACAGTTTGGCGTTGACTTGCATTTTATGAACCACCAAGGACCATGGTTTCAGCTAAACATCTTCCTTACTTTTCTACTGAAGAAAAAAAGTCATCTACATTTTAAATGGCCTGAGGGTGTGTAAATTAACAGCAAATTTTCATTTTTGGGTGAACTATTCCTTTACTAGTTCTTGATATGCATGACTACAAACAACAACAACAACAACAAAATGCAGTGGGCAAGGTTTTAGACCACCGGCTGAAATTAAAGCAATCTGAAAAAGACTGTGCACTTTGCAGAGCTGAACTGAGATTGCCTTTTAAATTTCTCCACAGATTGTAATTGCCACAGCAAACAGAATGCATAACCTTAAATCTGTCTTAAAAGAAGTAGAATTAAAATGGAATGAAAATATATATATTAATAAGATTTGATAAACAATAATTCATTGACAGCAACAATAACAAACATGTTTGAAATAAAAGTGGAATAATAATAATTGTAAAGTAATTTAAATGTAATTATTTATGTTCTGTCTCTTGTGGCAGACTGAAATTTTTCTGTTGTGCATGTCTGATAGGCTGTACTGAAAATCTCTGGGAGTGCTGATTTAAGATCAGTATTCCTCCAATCCATAAGAGTGCTGGGCCTCTTTAAACACATCTGACACAGATCTTCCCAGTCATCCCCTGACATTCTGTATATTGAAAATGTAGAACTACAATTAAACTCCACTAGTTTAAGTCCAAGATATATAATTGTATTAATGTTGATTTAGAAAACTTCAATTTTATTCTCAACCATCTGACAATAACAGACTAAAAGTGTGAGACGCATACAAGGGCAAATGCAATTTAGTAAGCCATCTTAATAAATATCAGGATGCAATTCTGCCTGTTGTTTCTCATTCTTACATTTGTCATTTTCTGATTAAAGCTCATAATAGATGCACACTTTATGGCTAATGTGGACGATGCATTCTAATCCACATTGATTGCATGTCACATTGTTGTAATTACAAGCCCGACATGTATACTTCCCATGCTTGCACGCTATTCCTCTCCCTCCACCTCCTTTCCTTTCTAACCCTCTGACATTTGTGTTTTTCTTTGCTTAAAATGACCCTGATGGTGTTCAAGGGAAGTTAGAAAAGGACAAAATCAATATTCAAAAAGAAACAGACCCTGAATTAGGCCTGGGCGATAAAACGGTATCGATATTTATCGACGGTATACCCTCTTCGATAACGATAGAAAAAAATGTTCGATATAGCGCACTATATAGGCACATGCTATGAGTGACGCAGACCGCACACACAAACACATGCTGAAATGAGTGCTGTACCTGCCTGTGATGAGGAGATTGTGAATAAAAGAAAATTAATATTAGTCGAATTTAAAATAAACATTTGCATTTGAATGCAAAAATAGTACAATCAAATGTTAGGTGTGTGTCTGGGAGCGTCATTAGTGGAGCGTGAGATGCGGTGATGATGATGTAAGTGACGTTGTTGCATTTTAATGTTTTGTTAGTCTAGCCCACGAGACGCGC
>NW_015627959.1:866003-875429 GCF_001515625.1 Sinocyclocheilus rhinocerous
GCTTCGGTTCTTTGGATTAAGCAATGCATAAATACATGATGCTGTTTTGTTCATAATTGTTTATGCAATTTACGAAATTATGTTTGATTTATATGAGTTAATCTAGACGTAATGCACGTTTTTCTTTTTATAGACAGTTACTTCCTTTGCGTTGGCAATTTAATGCGCTGCATTATTTTGCTCATTGTGCCCTCCTGTGGCTTCGGGAGACAAGCCAAAAGTTTCCTTCAGACCCATTTAATCTGCATATAAAACATTAGAAATTAGATATTTGTTTAATTTTTATTTTGTGTTTGACTGTTAAAACAAAAAATATTTGTTGTTTGTCTCAATAAATTGGGTTAATTAAAAAATACAGTGGTTAAATTTAAACGTTTTTTTTCTATTGCTCTGTTTTAAAAAAGGTTATAAAAAATGTCAATAATTATCGATACCGAACGATATGAAACATTATATCGTTGATAAATTTTTTAGCTATATCGCCCAGCCCTACCCCGAATACGTTTCTCTCCCTCTCTTTTTTTTCTGGGATGCGGGCTATTTTTATTAGATATTGAACATAAGGACAGTAAGCTTTAAGAATGGCCACTCTCGAAGGGAGGGTGCTCAATTTAAATCATGCCTGATGAAAGCTCGCTGTGTTTGGTTACCTTCATGAAGGTAGATTTTGAGGAGGTCTAAAGTAGAGCTGAGAAACAGGTTCAAATCCACTTCAGACCCCTGTCCCATTAGTCTCTACTTCAGTGTGCATTCCCTCCCACTTTGATTTTCCTTCTCTCTGTCTAAACCCTGGACTATTAATATTGTTCTTATTTCAGCCTTCCATTTCCTAAGTGACCTGCAGCCTTCTGTTCTTCCCCCAGATTTTGCCATCTCTTCAGATAGAAGAACCTGCAACAAGTGGCAAAGGTCCCTCCGAACACAAAGCTTTCTGTTTGCAATTTTCTCTCCCTCACTGTATGTCATCCTCTTCCCTGTTTACGGCAACCTCACATTGCTCATCTTGGCCAGAGCATCAGATTCTTTTTTTCATAACCTCTCGATTTTTACATTCCCTTCTGCCCTTTTAAACAGGCAAATTATTTTAATTATTTTCTCTAGCCCTTATTCCTTTTTCTTTGCCCCACTAATTCATTTTCATGAGTCATTAATGTTACATTGTCTCTCTTCCCTACTCACCATAGAGTAGTTGAACTCATTTGTGCAGGGCAAAAGCCCATTCAGAGGACAGTGAGGACTTTGACATGCTGATCATATGACCTATACCCTTGTAATACAAATTGCCCATCACTCCAACAATCTATTGCCTTCTATCAGGCTTCACAAATAATCATTTCCAGCAAGGTCCAAATTATTTTTCTTTTTCAGTTCAAATAAATTACTTTAGATGTAAATCTTTGGCTTTCTTTTGTTTTCAATTCAGTAGTCTTTGAAGAAAAGACTGGTGTGCACATTATACATTTCTATGAAATTCTATGAAAATTCATTGTGCATCCATTCAACAATTAACACTTCTGATCTCTATCCTCTGCAAACCACACTTTCTGTATAAGATTTCATGACCCACTTTGAAAGCAGTTCTCAAACACCCCTGATGCGACCCACGGCCCGGCCGTGTCACCTTGCTTGATACCATCTCATATGAGACAACACTCCAGTTCCTAACCAAGCTTCATGCAATGACCTGGATCTTGGTTTCCCCACTTTTCAACTACATCTCCGGTGATCTTCTGCCTTACTTTTAAAACATCTTTAACTAGCGGCGCTAGTTAAGCTTGTGCAAATCCAATATGACAACACTTTAGGCCTCTCAACTGTGACTTTATGGTGGCAATTTACTTTTTTGTGATTACTGGTGACCATAATGTTTTTCTCTTTTTTGGTTGGACGAGATAGAAAGATGTAGAGAATTAGAAAGAGAGAAATCCAAGAAGCAAAAACATGTGCACTCCATTAAAATGTTAATTTTCATAGAAGTTAACTTTCATAGAAGTGAAATATCAATAACTCCAAAACGAAAGACACTTTAGGCCTCCACGCTTCAGCTTAATGGTCCCATTATTTATTGAGATTATTTGTGACTATAAAATTACCCAACTCTTTTTGATTGCCACAAAATTATCTGCATACTGCACAGTGTAGTCTGAACCAATTTCAGAGGTAAATGGTGAATGTCCAAACTATTGAATTTGATTTGAACTGGATATATATGATTTCAAACTGAAGGTAAGAAATACATTTTCAGAACTGTGGTTTTTAACTTGAAAAGTTTGTCAAGATAGCCTTGAACTTTGGAATTCAAAGCCTGAAGCTTGACAAAAGACTTGTTTGAAAGTTGTAAGAAACAGAACAATGATAGACTCTTCGTATAGGAACTTTTTTTGTTAACCGAGGTGGAAAAATAATTATTTTTCCACAAAGCTTTACCTTTGTTGAATTTCCTTGAATAGCATTTACTTTTCCTGTCATGCTGATTCAGACACCAAGTCAACGTCCTGTGTGTTGTGGCCAGTTCAATTCAGTGATAAAGTTATGGTTGTACCATAACAAATTTTGGTTTGTCTGCCTGGACTGGATAGAAACATGTGAAGTACAGGGTAGAGAGGCCTAATGGTTAGAGGGTCGGACTTGTAACCCAAAGGTCGCGGGTTCGAGTCTCGGTAACGACAGGGAGGTGTAGGTGGGTGGAGTGAATGTACAGCGCGCACTTCCACCCTCTATACCATGACTAAGTTGAGACCCTTGAGCAAGGCATTTATTGAAGCTCAGATTGTCTAAAGTCTTTCCTGTCTGTACTGAGGTAAAATTAACTAGCCTTCAATAACAAACCGATTTTCGTAACAACCACAAACTAGCACTAAACATAAAAAAAAAAAAAACGAACAGCTGAAAAGTTTAAACTGCAACCTGCATCACAAACCACTGCAAAACGCAGTACAAAAAAGTACCATTTGACAAATTTGGCATACAGTAATTCCCTCTGCTTCATAGCCATTAATCAACATTTGTGAAGGGCACAGTGTGCTGGAACCCAGAGAGAAAGACTTATCTTTAAGTTGAGCTAAGTAATTGTCTCAAACTTGTGCTTCCATCGCTAGCACACAGAGACCTAATCATACCGCCGATTGCTCTGCATAGCTCTTGAGAGAGACATGCTGGGACAGGGTTTGAATGAGAACCAATGGGGAACCTTCTCAAGGAGGCCGGACGCTGCCATGGTTACTATACAGCAGGGCTCGTGTAGCTCCGGTATGGCTAATGACAGGATGTTTAAACATGGCATAGATTTGAAAGGCCGACTTGTGTGAATAAACTGCTCAAAACCGTGCAAAATGTGAGCTGAAAGGGGGAGTAATTATCGTTATACTTGGCTGTAATGACTGGAGGTGTCAAAGTTTATTTACAGATGATGGCACATCACTGGACTCACTAAATACAGCCCAGGCCTTTTGCGTTTAATACAAATTAACTCCTCTCAGTAGCCTGTCACACATTCAAACACATCAGCCTGCCTGGCCATATGCATTATTCAACAAGGCAAGGTCAACAGTTGAAAATAAACTTCTTATTTGTGAAAATGGCTCACTTAGCCAACCTATTCATCATAACATGCTCCTGTAAGCATCAATCAACAGACAGGCTGTTATTCACCAGCACAGGATGACCCACAGAAATCCGTACTGTGCCATGCTGCTATTTTAACCCCACAGACCCTGGGGGATCTACAGCCCAAATGCATCAGCTTCCCATGCAAATGTACAAGAACAGAGAGAGAGGAGAGAGAGTGATTCCAGAGAGACAGAATTACACAGTCAACAATTTTTTTGACATATTATAAAGAAATATTAAATAATAGATTAATTATTTGTTTTGTAGACAAAAAACAAGTTTGTCAGTGTACTTTTTTCATTTGGAGCCAATCAAAATTTAGTTTTGAGTTTTTATGAATAATCTTCTGTTGTCTGACATTCACACTGAAACCAGCTGAGATGAGAATAATTTTAAATTAAAGAGATAAAAAAAGCAACATCATATGATTTATTCAAATTCTTGGTATTTAAAAGGAATACTCTGAATTTTAAAAAGACTGATCTCAGTTGAGCCTTTACACTGTGTGCACAATTATTAGGCAAGTGATGATTTTGACCATATCATCATTTTATCCATAATTTCTCTTGCCTGATAATTGTGCACACAGTGTATATTGAGGTCTTCATTCCACCAAAATCTATTGTTCCTAGTAACACCACCAAGCAAAGACTCACTGCATCTCGTAAATAAATAAATAAATAAATTTGTTAATTATTATTATTTGTGCTGAGAACATGTCCATGTTGAATTCACAAACTTGTACATAAGATACATTTTTATTTTCGGGACAAAATGTGTATGCAGATTAAAAAAAAAATACAGGGGATGCCGAAGAGCAAGTGAAGCTTGCCATGACAACTGTGTAAGTCTCACAAGCAAAATATGTAGCTGATGGAAAGACACTGAAATGTTGCTGACATTGACACTGCCTGAAGAAAATTTCCTCTTGACTAACTTGTCAATAATGTGTCTCAAGACCACCTCTCTTGAGGTTTGAACAATCAGTTTCGAGTGTATCATTAATGTATCTTGGTTGAATATAATGTTTTCTAGCTGTTCAATCAGTCCATGATCCAAACGAGCAATTTAGCAATGGGGTAAATGGGGCCTTAGTGACTGCACAGGTGTGAGAGATACTGAGAGGGGAATTCACACAGTATGAATAAGAAATTAGGAAAACAAGGTTATGGTGCAAACTGCCAAATAGTGCTGATTGCAATTTCACAACACAATTCCCCATCTCATTGGCCAGTTCTGAGCGCTAAGTTGCAGATGATGCAGCAGACTGTCATGATCAAGCATAATTTGAGAATGTACAACCTTTCTCCACCACTACAAGCCAGGCATCTGCATAAAGACTAACGTACAGAAACAACTTATCTATGTCCATGTGTTTTGATATAGGCTATGTCTTCTCTTCTCCATCATTTGATCAATATTTGATGAATTACTGCTGCCAAAATTGTTAGAAAATGTCCAAAATGTTGTGGTTAGTGAATAAAGCGGAAATGGTGGATCAGTTTAATGAATTTGCCTCAAATTGTCTATGTGGAGAGGGAAATCATAAAAATATATGATTTGTGTCATGGCATGTATCTGTCAGTGAGTGCTTGTACACAGATGTGATTGATGTTGAACTAGAGATGTCACAAAGATGGAGAAATGGAGATTTCTTCTCTACAGCTGCAGTGGAATCATCCCTCAGCTGACAGTGACACTGTCAACACACACACACACACACACACACACACACACACACATGCGCACACACACACACACACGCACACACACACACACACAGACACACACACAGATTAGCTCTCACCTTAAACATCTCAAAGCACAGTATCTGTTCAAACTGCTTCTCTATAAGTATTAGGAAGTGCATATAATTGTATCTCACAGTGTTTGAGCCTTTGTGAGTAAGAGGTTGTCTTGGAGGATTAGTGTCAAGAATCAATGATTAGTGATATTATTATTTCCAATTAAAAAAAAATTTGAGAATGAAAAAACAACAGTTTCCAGCTGAAATGAACACTAGGGGCTGTAAAACATCAACAAAAATTTGTTCCACACAAATTATGATTATGGGGCAGACTATGGATTAATACAAATTTATTTTCGTGTGGTGTTCTTGCACAATATTGTATTATGACCTCAAAACACTTTTACTATAACGCATGATTTGTAACCCAATCCTTTTTTATGACATAACCAGCTCCATATTGTTTGGCTTTTCTGAAGTAGCAAACTTGCTCGGTAGCTCACCTGGTACTGCACTGCACTTGTGATGTAGGACAGTGTTTCCCAACTGGGGTGCCATCTGGAGAGAGCAGGGGTGCCGTGTAAAAAAGTCTGATCCATACAGACTAGGGGTGCTCTGATTGATCGGCTACCGATCGCTATCGGCCGATAATGGCTTGGGGAATTTGATCGGCGGTCTCTATAAAGGCCAATCTCATAAACCAATCTCAAGCTGACGACACGCCTGCTGTGAGAGGTTTGGCATGACATGCAGCGCACCGTATCAATATCTGTCCGGCGCGGGTAAAATAATTATAATGCTGATGGTCAGGTACAATTCATATTTCTTCAGTAAATAACTTACAAAAGTAATTTGAAAACCTTCTGTGAGATGTAATTTCACAAACAGTGTAAGTAAATCACCGTGCTCACTCTCTCTTTCCCTCTCTAAATGCTAAACTGTCACTTGCACAATCGAGGCAGTGTTGCATCGTCACTAAAGTTTATAATTTTAATTTCTTTTTAATTCTTGCCAGTATTTAAATCATTCAGCACTCGCGCGCTCTCCTAGAGATGGTGCACTCATGCACACTCAAAGTGCACACATAATGGCAGGTTCACACATACTCTTGCTTATATTTTTTGCATTTAAACACATCTATAAAAGATTGTATTACTGTACTGTGTAAAAAGAGAATCACAATGCTCAAAAAGCATTTTTGAAACAACGTTTAGATATGAAATCAAAAGGGATAAATATAGTGTTTGTGGTAAACAGCCAGTCCATATGTAGCAGACTCCTGTGTGAAAGCACAAGGAGTCCGTGCTGCTTCTGCACTGCTTACGTACCGCACATGGACTGCATACGCACTGCAAATGGAGTATGTGTGAACCTGGCATGAGGCCGCCTCACATACAGCTCACAAAATCAGGCTTGTGCTGTGTGTAAGCTATTGTGCAACAATTTCCCCATTGTAAAAACAAAAATGCACTGCGTGATCAAACATTTAGGTGAGATAATTATATATTTTTGAAAAATGTAAAATAAATAAATAAATGCCCCCCTCCACCCATCAAATTAAAAAAATCCCCCCCAGAAGAGGCACCTAAGAGGAGAATTCCCCCCCATTTTCAAAAATGAAATTCAGGCCCTGAATGAATGTCTGTAAAAATCCTGACTGAAGCATCACTATAAATAATTCTACAGGATAAAAAGGTATCGGCAGATACTGCTTCCTGTGATCGACAATCGGTGATTGGCCCAAAAAAATCCTGATTGGAGCACCCTTAATACGGACCAGGCCTCATGGTTCAGCACGCATGTGATCCGCGAGTTAGTCAAAACGCACACACAGAGAGACGTGTTTCAGAAAGCACGGACACAAAAATCAGTTCCCTTCTTGTGCTCGAATGGAAACATACACACAAAATTATCTTAAAATACCCGTTTCAAGTATTCTCGTTAACACAGTTGGATATGTCTTAAGTAAAGTGAACATAAACAGAAAGAAATCAGATTATAGTGATCCGTGTATACGGTCTGAAATGGACAGCAGCCAATAAATACCTGCTTCTGTCTGAGTCAATGTTAATCCAATCACAACACTCACCCAGCTTATATAGGTGCAGATACCTATATCTTACATCAAACGTTACTCAAGGTCTGCACTCTAAAATCCTATTTTTTATTGCAGGAGATATAAAAGCAGATGAAAACGTTTCGGCTTGCTGCCTTCGTCAGTGTGACAAGTTCTCAGTAACTTAATGATTATGTTAGGACCAATGAAGAATAACAGGTGGTATCAATTAGATTTTTTAATTCACAGACTCCAGATCAGTTCCATCTACAACAACAAAAAATTCAACAATATTCAATGGGAACAATAACACATCAGGCAAAACATACCGTTCCTACACATTGCACGCAAAAAAAAAAAAAAAATTGCCAAGAAACATGCAAGGTCACAGTCTTCATTTAAACCCAAAGGTGACATGGTTTTTAAATAAAACATCTAAAATGCTCTCTTTGTAAGAGTCTTTAATCAATATCTCCACCCCGGTGAGGATTCATTACTTTCTCAATTCCTATACATTTCAGTTGTTCAATACTATGATTGTAATCAATAAAGTGTCTGGCAACTGGAGAAGTAAAATCACAACTACAAATGGCTGATTTGTGTTCACTAATTCTAATTCTCAATGGTCTCAACGTTTTTCCAACATACATCAATGGACATGGACATTGAAGTAAGTATATTATATTTTTTGTAGAACATATAATACAAGATTTGATATAGTATATTTTATTTGTTAAAAAACACATGGAACTTTTGCATTGTAGTATTGAAGAACATGATGTACAATTTCGACATGGAAAACAACCTTGTATGTATGCTTTGTCATCACGCACTACATCCGATCTGACTAGCATATTTGCCAAATTTTGAGATCTTTTATAAGTAAACATCGGAGGTAGTCTTAAAACATCTTTTAAAGAAGGGTCCGAAGCTAAGATAAACCAATATTTATTTGCAATAGTTTTAATCTGATGACTGTTTCTTATGTAAGTTAGGATATAATTTACTGAAAATGGTTTCTTCTGTTTTTTTTTTTTGGTAATTCAATAACGTACTTCAATAACGTTTTGACTGAAGCGATGACTGAGTTGTGCAGCTACATAGCACGGCCAGCAACATAGTACGCGTTCCCGTATCTCAGGGAACCGCGGTTACGTTAGTAACCGAGTACGTTCCCTATCGATACTTCACTCGTACTGCATCTTCTAAGACGCTATGGGGAACCAGTACAATCCCACCGTGCTATGTTAGAGGAACGACCAATACTTGAACTTGCCTTGAGCACCAAGGGCCCAGAGGGACCAAATAATTGCAGGGAAGCCCCACAGGAAGCGATAGGGCCAAACTCACAGAGGTCGACCCGGCGCTAAGTAATCGTTCCAAGAAAAATCGTACAGCCTCGGAACCTAGTGGGGGCCAAGAGCGTACAGAGAAGGCAAACGCCTGATTTAGCCAGAGTAAGTCCATTTAAGCAGAAAGGACCTGAGCCTGTAAAGCCGGGACATTCAGATTATAAAGCCTGGTAAATGTGGACGGCGACGCCCAGCCGGCCGCAGCACACATTTCTGCAATGGAAACTCCGCTAGACCAAGCCCAGGAAGAGACAATGCCTCTTGTTGAGTGGGCTCTTACTCCCATGGGGCATTGAAGGCCCAAAGAAGAGTACGCTAGCTTGATAGCGTCAATTATCCATTTGGAAAGTCTCTGCTTCGTGACCGGAGACCCTCTGGTGCGGTCACCAAAGCATACAAAAAGCTGATCCGACAGCCTGAACGGGGCGGAATGCTCAATGTATATTCTCATTGCCCTGAAGGGGCAGAGTAGATTTAGCTCTTGGTCCTGCTCCAAAGGAGGAAGCGCCGAAAGAGCTATCATTTGTGCTCTGAACTGAGTCGAGAGCACTTTAGGTACATAACCATGCCTCGGCTTCAGGACGACCTTGGAGTCGTTGGGCCCGAATTCAAGGCAGGTAGAGCTCACCGAGAGCGCCTGCAGATCACCCATACGCTTTACC
>NW_015627959.1:875502-875864 GCF_001515625.1 Sinocyclocheilus rhinocerous
AACAGCTTCTGCAGGAAGGACAATATCAGAGATATGTCGCAGGAAATTGGGTCTGCGCCGTGGGCCATACACCAGGCGGAGAAGACAGACCATTTAAGGGCATAGAGCCGCCTTGTAGAAAGTGCTCTAGCTTGAAATATTGTGTTTAGCACGCTCTCGGAGAGGTCCGCAGGCTCCCATCGAGAGGCCAGAGGTGCAGAGCCCACAGCTCGGGCTGGGGGTACCATATCATTCTGTTCGCCTGAGAGAGGAGGTCTCGTCTCAGGGGGATGGGACACGGGGCTGCTAGAAGCAGCTGAGACAGCTCGGCGAACCAGTGTTGGGTCCTCCAGAGCGGGGCCACCAACAGAACCTTGTGTTTC
>NW_015627959.1:876533-877092 GCF_001515625.1 Sinocyclocheilus rhinocerous
GGAGATTGGGCCAGTCGTGGACCAACGCATCCTTGTCCTTCGAAAAGTAAATTGGGCAGTGAGAGTTGTCTTCTGAGGCGAAGAGGTCGACCTCTGCCTTGCCGAAGATCTCCCAGATTCTTTGAACCGTATGTGGGTGGAGCATCCCCTCTTCTGAGGGGACAATGCTCCGGGATAGCATGTCCGCTCCCTGGTTCAACCTGCCCAGCACATGTGCTGCTCTTAGCGAATGCAAGTATAGCTGAGCCCATTCCAGGAGGCGCTCTACCAGAATGAAGAGGCGCTTTGAGGAGAGACCGCCCAGGCGATTTATATATGACACCACTGTCATCCTGTCTGAGCGGACTAGCACGTGGTGTCCCCTTAGGTCTGGCAGATCCTTCTTCTTTCAACCAGAGGTTGAAAGTCGGTTTGCCGTCGCACAGCGCTCCCCAACCCGTGTTGGAAGCGTCTGTCAAGACTACCTTCCTTCTGCAGACTCTGCAGACCGTCATGCCCCGATCCATCCACTGAGAGTCATTCCAAGGGGCCAGAGCTGCTACGCAGGCCACGCAGGCCC
>NW_015627959.1:879083-880042 GCF_001515625.1 Sinocyclocheilus rhinocerous
AACTAGGTTGTTCCTGCCCACTGACTGGCCAGCTATAGGATCATGTGAGGCTGCTATGGCTGCTACGTAGACCTTGAGCGTGGAAGGGGAACGACCCTTATCCAACAGCTTCTGCAGGAAGGACAATATCAGAGATATGTCGCAGGAAATTGGGTCTGCGCCGTGGGCCATACACCAGGCGGAGAAGACAGACCATTTAAGGGCATAGAGCCGCCTTGTAGAAAGTGCTCTAGCTTGAAATATTGTGTTTAGCACGCTCTCGGAGAGGTCCGCAGGCTCCCATCGAGAGGCCAGAGGTGCAGAGCCCACAGCTCGGGCTGGGGATGCCATATCGTTCATTTCACCCGAGGAGGTCTCGACTCAGGGGAATGGGCCACAGGGGGATGGGACACGGGGCTGCTAGAAGCAGCTGAGACAGCTCGGCGAACCAGTGTTGGGTCCTCCAGAGCGGGGCCACCAACAGAACCTTGTGTTTCCTTGTGAACCTTGTGTGGATCAGGCCAATCGGGGGAAAAGCATACAGGAGGAGGTTGGGCCAGTCGTGGGCCAATGCATCCTTGTCCTTCGAAAAGTAAATTGGGCAGTGAGAGTTGTCTTCTGAGGCGAAGAGGTCGACCTCTGCCTTGCCGAAGATCTCCCAGATTCTTTGAACCGTATGTGGGTGGAGCATCCCCTCTTCTGAGGGGACAATGCTCCGGGATAGCATGTCCGCTCCCTGGTTCAACCTGCCCAGCACATGTGCTGCTCTTAGCGAATGCAAGTATAGCTGAGCCCATTCCAGGAGGCGCTCTACCAGAATGAAGAGGCGCTTCGATGAGAGACCGCCCTGGCGATTTATATATGACACCACTGTCATGCTGTCTGAGAGGACTAGCACGTGGTGTCCCTTTAGGTCTGGCAGGAAGGTACGAAGGCCCAAACATACTGCTAACATTTCCAGGCAGTTGATGTGAAGCCGA
>NW_015627959.1:880057-881493 GCF_001515625.1 Sinocyclocheilus rhinocerous
TCAAGACTACCTTCCTTCTGCAGACCATACCCGGGGTCATGCCCCGATCCATCCACTGAGAGTCATTCCAAGGGGCCAGAGCTGCTACGCAGGCCCGGCTCACCTTGACACGCATGCGTCCATGGCGCCAGGCATGGGACGGAACTCGTGGTTTCAGCCAGTACTGAAGGGGCCGCATGCGAAGCAGGCCCAGCTGAAGTACTGGAGACGCAGAGGCCATGAGGCCCAACATCTTCTGAAATGCCTTGAGAGGGCGAAGGGCTCCAATTTCGAATGAGGCCGAAAGGGTGCCGAATAGCCAGTGCACGATATGGCGCGACTACCGCTCTCATTCGGGCTGAGTCGAGAACTGTTCCCAGGAACAATATCCGTTGGCTGGGGTACAGCGTGCTCTTGGCAAAGTTGACCCTGAGTCCCAGGCACTCTAAGTGGCTGAAGAGTAAGGATCTGTGGGATAATAGCTCGTTCTCTGACTAGGCCAGGATGAGCCAGTGGGGTTGGATATCATTTGGGATTTTTTCGATACTGGTGCCAAATCGATACTTTTAAAATGGTTCAGGTGCCTGAACCGACACTTATTAAAATAAATAAATAAATAAATAAAAATTCCCCCAAAAATGATGGATTGGCCATTAGCACTATAAACACATGATGTCTGTTCATACTGGACGCCAGAGGGCGCCCTCGCACAGAAAATCCACATATCCAGTCACAGAAGGAGCGAAACTCCTTCCTTATAATTCCTTATATGGACAAAGGCATCGCTATTATAGCTGTAAGTTAACTGAGTAAACAGAACATATAAACGTTTTGAATGATAAAACAAAGACAATAAACACTCGACTGCGACAATATAGTTTATCTGTGTTATTCAAGCCATCTGGTATTTTCATAATGATTAAGTATATTTATAATCCATTGCTAATCGATGTATTCTTTTTAAAGTAGCCTATGGAACAAATTGTCTGCCTCATTCTGTGACAAGAAGCCACATCAGATCACAAAAGGAAGCATTTGACTGGTGTTGTGGAGTAAAAGGTTATAATGTTCTCTTTTGTTGGACAACAGGTTTAGAAATGTGAATACAAGGGAAGTTTAGCTTTAGGAATTTTAATTTAAATGTTTAGCTTAGTTAACGGAAGGCTACCTGCTGCCATCAGAGCAAGTGTAATTACTGCATTCACACGCGCCTCGGATGCTCTCATTTCCTGAGTTGTGCTTAACCCGGAATGTGAAAACAACATGGACACTCGCGTTTACAAAGATTTGTTGGATTTGTATTATTAGAGATTTCTGACTCGAGTTCACGGGAAATTATTTTTCACGTGCGGTGCCGGTGATGATGCTTCTTACGTCCATTTCGGAGAACCAGAGGACAAATATTTCAATCGATCGCTCAGGCATGGCACCGAAATCTGCGTTCGAAATCTGCGTTC
>NW_015627959.1:881695-882673 GCF_001515625.1 Sinocyclocheilus rhinocerous
CGGGAAATTATTTTTCACGTGCGGTGCCGGTGATGATGCTTCTTACGTCCATTTCGGAGAACCAGAGGACAAATATTTCAATCGATCGCTCAGGCATGGCACCGAAATCTGCGTTCTGATTCAGTTCTAGTACATACTGGTTACATAGGTACCGGTGCCATATTGGTACCGGGTTTCGGTACCCAACCCTATGAGCCAGTCGTCGAGATAATTCAGGATGCAGATTCCCATCTGTCTCAGCGGGGAAAGAGCTGCATCCATGCACTTCATAAAAGTGCGAGGAGCTATGGACAGTCCGAAGGGAAGGATCGTGTACTGATATGCGAATCTCAAGAATCGCCTGTGGTAGGGGGCTATCTGGATGTGAATGTAGGCATCTTTCAGATCCAGCTAAAAGAATCAGTCCCCTCGGCACACTTGCAAGAGGATCTGCTTCAATGTAATCATCCTGAATGGCCGTCTCATGAGGTGTCTGAGATCTGAGATCATGAGGTGTCTGAGGTGTTCAGGTGTCTGAGATCGAGGATGGGCCTTAGGCCGCCATCCTTTTTGGGGACGAGGAAATAACGGCTGTAGAAGCCTGACTGGCTCTGAGCTGGGGGAACCATTTCTATGGCTCCTTTTGGCAGCAAATTCATCACCTCCACCGAGGTGGAGACCACGCCGCAGAATCGCGGGGGTCTTCGAGCGAATTGAAGTGAATACCCTCGTTCTATTATCCCCAGAGCCCACTTTGACACCCCGGGGATGGCCCGCCAGGCCTCGGCCCACGTGGCAAGGGGTTGGGTTGGGTTGGTTCGAGCGACAGGCCGCCATGTGGGGACCCAACACTCGTGATAAGAGGAAGAGGAAATTTGCTCTCTTTTTGAAAATGTTTGTGTTTTATTTTTCTCGCCATAACAGCAATAAGTTGTGCGGGCGCTAACTGAATGGGCCCGGGGTTCACAACAGTATTTACCACAAACACATTGCCATCAG
>NW_015627959.1:884834-895809 GCF_001515625.1 Sinocyclocheilus rhinocerous
ATGAGCCAGTCGTCGAGATAATTCAGGATGCGTATTCCCATCTGTCTCAGCGGGGAAAAAGCCACATCCATGCACTTCATAAAAGTGCGAGGAGCTATGGACAGTCCGAAGGGAAGGATCGTGTACTGATATGCGAATCTCAAGAATCGCCTGTGGTAGGGGGCTATCTGGATGTGAATGTAGGCATCTTTCAGATCCAGCTAAAAGAATCAGTCCCCTCGGCACACTTGCAAGAGGATCTGCTTCAATGTAATCATCCTGAATGGCCGTCTCATGAGGTGTCTGAGATCTGAGATCATGAGGTGTCTGAGGTGTTCAGGTGTCTGAGATCGAGGATGGGCCTTAGGCCGCCATCCTTTTTGGGGACGAGGAAATAACGGCTGTAGAAGCCTGACTGGCTCTGAGCTGGGGGAACCATTTCTATGGCTCCTTTTGGCAGCAAATTCATCACCTCCACCGAGGTGGAGACCACGCCGCAGAATCGCGGGGGTCTTCGAGCGAATTGAAGTGAATACCCTCGTTCTATTATCCCCAGAGCCCACTTTGACACCCCGGGGATGGCCCGCCAGGCCTCGGCCCACGTGGCAAGGGGTTGGGTTGGGTTGGTTCGAGCGACAGGCCGCCATGTGGGGACCCAACACTCGTGATAAGAGGAAGAGGAAATTTGCTCTCTTTTTGAAAATGTTTGTGTTTTATTTTTCTCGCCATAACAGCAATAAGTTGTGCGGGCGCTAACTGAATGGGCCCGGGGTTCACAACAGTATTTACCACAAACACATTGCCATCAGCACCCGGAAGTGAACGGGGTGCTTGGAGGCACAAAAGAGGCTGCTTGGGGGGTGGTCTGGCGATGGTGCGACTTTCCCCGCTCCTCTTCCTGCCCCGCGGATCAGGTTGACACCATAACTCTGAAGTAATGAATTTAGGTAAATGGGTGCAGAGCCAGTGCTGGTTTTGTAGGCAAACATTAATGCCTTGAATTTAATGCGAGCAGCTATTAAATAATATGGTAAGTGTTGTTGTAATGATGTGCGATCTGACATTATCGAGTATATCACCAAATCACATACACACACACACAGAGTGCATGCACGTGATTTATTAGTCTACTAAAACTCAAAATTCAAGGTATTCTAAATTGTAGATAGCAAAAATGGTTCTGTATGCTTTTTATATTTATATAATTTAATATAGTTACCTAATCTATATCACACAAAGAGTACCGTTTTTCTGCAGATATCAGCATAACAAATTTAATAATAATTTTATACAAGTTCAGTAAAGTTAGCATTAAGTGACTTAGCCTACCTTTTAGACATAATATTGCTTGTTTTTGCTCAATTTTGCTAACGAAAATAGTTCCAAACAAAGATCACAGCACTGTTTACACAGTCAAATGATTTGTTCCTGAATGAATCAGCGGTTTGAACGAATCCGTTGAAGCTCAATGACTTACTCATTTGTCAGTCACTTGCTGTCACCTACTGGTGGTTTTAATTGTTTTAAAATGTTTTAAAATCATTTCAAATAACAGTGTTCAACATTTTATGTTAAAAACAAAACATTATTTATTCATCTGTAACTGCAGGTTAAAGCTGGTAAGATATCTGTACATTTTCTTGAGTATGGCTTTCAGGTACTTTATACACCACTGGTCTTGGGGCGACTGGCGGCAACCGCACAGCTGGAGCGGTTTGGCAAGAATTGTCGCATTGCCTGGGACGACTTCTGTGCAGCAGTGAAGCACTCTGCGAACCCTTCGACCACAGGCCCAAACAGGCCAGAGGGGGAGACCGGAGAGTCGAGGAAGGGGACCTTATCCGCATCCTTGATCTCCGTGAGGGTCAACCATAGGTGGCGCTCAAGCACCTCAAGTCTGGCCATGGATCCACCGGCAGTGCTGGGCTCTGCAGACGGCAGGGGGGCGGGGTCGAAAGACGAGCCCGACAGCTCCTCCGCATCTGAGGCAGCCAGAGACACACTGTCGTCCATGGCGTCACACTCGCTCCCACCGAACAAAACCAGATCGCTCGCAGCCACAGAGGGATGCTGGTCCGGGTGAGAGAAGAGGACGGGGGAAGCCTCTCTATGTGGAGAGAGTGAGGCACGCAGGGGCTCAGCCGGAGTGGGCTCACTCGTCACCGAGCGCTAAGATCCTCTGCCCCGCTGCTTTTTCCTCACAGGTTCCTGGGAGGAAGAAAGCGGGAGGGCGCGAGGGGCGGAGTCGCTTTCTGAAAAGAAAGCTATCGGAGGCAGTTTGTCATACCCCTTTTCTTCGGCGCCGTCGACTGTTGTGAGGGCAGACGAAGAGGAGATACGCAGGTGGGCCGAGTAGGGGGCGCGCCAAGATCTGGTGATCTCGTCATGGACTTCTGGAAAGAATGGAGAAGCTCGTTGTCGAGGGGCTTGACGGCGCCCCGGCAAGAAACATTCATCCAGGCGGCTGCGGGTGGGCTCCTCCGGCGGAGACCAATTCAAACCCAGCTCTTGGACAGCCTTAGACAGAACACGGAAAAGTTCGGCGTCCATGCCTGTGCTGGCAGCGCTGGGCTCTGCAGATGGCAGGGGGGCGGGGTCGAAAGACGAGCCCGACAGCTCCTCCGCATCTGAGGCAGCCAGAGACACACTGTCGTCCATGGCGTCACACTCGCTCCCACCGAACAAAACCAGATCGCTCGCAGCCACAGAGGGATGCTGGTCCGGGTGAGAGAAGAGGACGGGGGAAGCCTCTCTATGTGGAGAGAGTGAGGCATGCGGGGGCTCAGCCGGCAAGATCTGGTCCGGGTGAGACAAGAGGACGGGGGAAGCCTCTCTATGTGGAGAGAGTGAGGCACGCAGGGGCTCAGCCGGAGTGGGCTCACTCGTCACCGAGCGCTAAGATCCTCTGCCCCGCTGCTTTTTCCTCACAGGTTCCTGGGAGGAAGAAAGCGGGAGGGCGCGAGGGGCGGAGTCGCTTTCTGAAAAGAAAGCTATCCGCGAGCGCAGAGAGGAGAGACTCATATCCTCGCAATGAGGACATTCCGTCTCGGTCAGTGCAGCTTCAGCGTGGGCGGCGCCCAAGCATGAAACGCACTCGCCGTGACCATCAGCGGCGTGCAGGGGAGCCCTGCACTAGTGACAGTAGAGGCGCGGCATTTGCAACAACGCCGGAAATTTGCTCAGAAATTTGCTCTTTATAGCCGCTGTATATCGGCAGGGGACCAGAAGACCACGCTGCTGCAGACGCCGAAGGCAGCTGAAGAGCGGCGAAGTCAGCCGAGCAGAGAGGGGTCTTGATCCTCTGCAAGGCTTGTTCACCGCGAAGGCTTCGAGTCTCGTAGTGCGAAGATCTTGTAGTCATCGCTGAAGGAGAAGAAATCTGAGGATCCTATGTGCAGCTCCGCTGCCGAGCCATTGGTTCGTTTTTAATACACTGCACGAACCAATGGCCGTGCAGTTACACTGCATGATTGAAAAAGGCTTCAGTATTCGGAGAAAAAGGAGTTTTCCCCAAAGCGTCTTAGCAGACGCAATACGAGTGAAGTATCGATAGGGAACTGAAATTTCTCAGATATTTTTTTTACTTTTTCAACTGCTGAATGAAACCAAGTTTGTGGATATCCTCTTGAACAAAAACAATTCTTCAAAATTTTAGACTGTTTATCAAATTCCTCTTCTGAATCACAAATACGTCTAAGTCTATAGAGTTGGCTTAATGGTAAACCTTTTTTTAGAGGTAGTGGGTGATGATTATCAGGAGATAGTAGTAATGTACTTTTGTCTGTTGGTTTCCGAAACACCGTGGTGGAGATATTGTTGTTAATTTTTTATATTAACACATCTAGAAAATGAATAGATGATTTGATGATTATTTTCAAAATTATTTTCAACTGAAAATGTAATAGAATCTAATCTCGAATTTAAAAACTGTACAAAATCATATAATTCCCCTTCACTTCCTTTCAAGATGAGAAAACAATCATCAATATATCTTGCCCAGTACTTAATGTACACCAGTAATAAAAACAAGATGTTCATTTCAAACAACAATACACAACTTTAACAAAGCTTAATCTATATTTAATTTATACAGTTAACACTATGGAGTGTTATTTTTCATTTAATTATTACATTTCTGTAACTGAATACTACTGTTAGACCTTATTTTATTATTAACTTTGTTCTGTTGTATTTATCTAAGCTTCAAATGTTTGTGTTTGTTCTTATTTTATTACTGACTGTTCACTTGTCTGTTATAATGTTTCAACTTTATTAGTTAAGCTATAGTTTTTACTATGGCATCAAATAAGTACATAGTGTGCTCTTAAGATGCTTCTGAACCATCAGCTTCATCCTCATGTAGCAGTCCAGAGCGGGTAGACTGCGGGGCCTGTAGAGCAGTAGTATTTGTGTAGGGTGCCATACATTTTTGAAAAATTTGAAAGGGTGCCGTGACTGAAAAAAAAAAAAGGTTGGAAAATGCTGATGTAGAGCACTCAGGTATGAGTGAAACATGAGTCGCATTTTTGTTATAACTACGGGTTAGGTTTAAAGTAGGGTCTAGAGTAGATGGTATTTATCTTCAAACACGATAAAGCATTAACCCTTTAGTGTCACTCATCAGACATTTCATTTCTGAAATGCCATGTTGCATATAATAACCAATGTTAAACATTGTCAGATTTGCGTTCATCCGTTTAGGATAAAACTGAACAAGCTTTTTGCGCTAGACATTTCACTTTGAAAGTGTAGCAAACATGCTTACAGGAATGTAATATCATTTTGCAGATATGTTACCACAGGCACATATTTCCAGTGAGCCTGTGCTGCAAATTGAATACATAAAAAGAATAACAGGCAACGCATACAGGCCTTTTGTGCACATATTATATTCCCAGTTTAAGCCTAGTTTCATATCCAGAGCCACTATAATTGATTATTTCACTATGAATGAAGCAAATGAATGTCAAACAAACTTGTTTGGTAGCAATTTAAGGCTATTTAAATGACTTAAGGTCAAGTTTGTGTTTTTGTTGTGAACTAGTTTTAAGCAAATAAAGCTCATACAGGGACAGCTGTTCCTGTAAGAGGTTTCAAGAGAAGGAAAGTAACTGGAGCATCAATCGCAGCGTCAGGGGAGCAAGTAGGAGCCGCTGAAGCTCTCTGGGCCCCGGGAATGTGCTTGGCTTGTGCTGCGTATAAAACTCCTATTCCTGGGTGTCTTGTTAGGGCTGGAAACATTCGCTCGGTAGAGAGAGAAAACACCTATTTCTCCATGTTGCATCCCGGGAGGCTAGGACGCTACGCTAAACAAAGCTGAAGGAACAGCGGCGCACGCTATTATTTCACCCCACTAAGCTAATGATGCGTCACCATCGTCAATTCAGCCACGCAACCCAGACACTCTGTCAGCACCCACCCTGTGACAAAACCCAGGCTGCTAACGAACCCACTTTGCCTGTTTGTTGCACCTTTCTTTCCACGTCGTACATGTAGGACTCATTACATCTTGTCATCTTGTCGAACATACCCATGCGTTCATTCAATAATCTGCAGAAAAAACCCCTGAAATGTCAAAAACAAAGTCAAGTCCCTCACATGGATGCTGACATTCTTCGACTTTGCATTCACGACATAGATGATTTTGTGCACAACTGTTTTTTTTTTTCATGTTTATGTTTCTTTTTTCCTCTTCTGTACATGTAGGATGAGGGATCAAAACCTAACTTCAGCAGAGGTGCTGTTTGTTTTTGTTTTTTTTCTCTTTTTATTTTATATATATTTATTTTATATTATATTTATTAATATAAATCCAGAAATAAAGCAAGAGTAGTATAACACAATTTTATATCTGTGCAAATGTCAGTGCTAGAAATGCTTCAGAACTGGTGCTCGGTGTGACACTGAGTTTACAGGAATGATTGTTCGCATTGTGTCAAGGACGATATTTGTTTCACCTTTTTACAGATTCCACTCTAAACCGTCCCTGACAAACCAGCCATTTTCTTGAAGCTTTTTCAATTTTTCCACTCGACCACTGGCATATACAATAGATGCCAATTTTACATGCTTACGCCAAAAACAGTTTTTCACCAGCTTGAGTGTCATTGCTTCCTCTCTCTCTGAAATGACTGGGAATGTATTTTGCCCGGAACTAAATTTTTTTTACTTTTAAAGATGTATTTTATTTCACTCCTGCAAAGTGCCTCCTGAAACAGCACTGTGATTGGCTGATGAGGCAGCGCACCCTTTGATGATGTGTTGACTAATATTGAACTTGGCAGCTCACAGTCGTCCTTGTCAACCTTGAACACCTGAAGACTTCATATCTGCAATATAAAATCAATAGGCTGCTGACAGCGCACATCATTTAAAGGGGCTGAAGGTGTTTTGGATAGGAGATGAAAGTGCTCACACACCAGCACCTGCCCTCCTATTGCTAATAAAACTGTACGTGACTGTCAGCAAGAGATTTGTGATGAATTCAGGAATATTGTGCCTCAATCCCCAACACAGTGTTTTAAAAGGAGACAAATGTCTGTGGAAAGTGGGAAACGATTGTGATTGTTTGCAGGGAATCTTTATTGAAGCAGTAAGCTTACAGTAACATGTGTCCTTGCTGGGAACACGTTTAACATGCTCAACCTAAGAAGGAACCGCTGGCCAAAGTCTATTATATTTCACTTCATACTCACTCTGTCCATCTCTGTGTATTTCTCGCTCCTCTCAGGGGAAGAGCTGAGCAATTCTCTTTCCCTAAAACTGTGTCTCTATTCAATAGTCTGCAACAATAAACTCTCCACCAACACAGAACTGCACTGTCAGCACTGTGTAAAGAAAAAAGGCTTTGCAAATGTACATTCATACACACACACACAGACAAAATTGTATGCTGGAGTATACTTTGATTTTTAGTGACATTTGTATTCAATCAAAAATAACAGCTCTTTGTTTTAAGACTATATACTGTAAACACATGCAAGCAAAAAGCAACAAGAAGAAAAAGCATTGCTGTGCTGCATTTCTTGTGTGAGTAGCTTTAGATTAAATGAAAAGCACTATCACGTTCAAGCACCTATTGCTATGTGTTTCATCTCCCATCAAACTGTCTCCAAAGCAGATGTCTCAATTCAGGTAGCTGGTCACACACATGGAAGCCCAGCTGCCTCATCCTAATCCATTTGATTCACTATATTTGCGTGACTAAAAGAGGTGGAGGCTGTCTCAATCCAAATGAAAGAAACAGGCAAAAATAGAGAGAGAATGAGTTAGGAAACACTAACTTCCAGACCCATCTGTAATTGTTCCACTGACTATCAAAACAAACAAATTTGAAATGGTGTTATGGAGCTGCCAGAATAATTATGGTAAAAAGAACCCGAGGAAACCAGAAAATAAGTATTTTATTAAGGCTGCTTGGACGGGTATAATATAATATAATATAATATAATATAATATAATATAATATAATATAATATAATAAATAATAATAAATAAATTTTATTTGTTTGGGAAATGTTAGTTAGTTTATCAATAACTATAACCAATCATTTGGTCCTCCTAATGAGTGATAATTTCATTTAGGTTTAATTTGCAACTCTGTTAACCATTTTATAATACAATCTATCTATTTATTGTTTTATGTATTTTATTCATTAACAGTTTTGTGAATGTTGTCTATTTATTTTTGATTTTTAATATTAAAAGTTCAGCACAAAATTACAAATTTAATTAAACTTCCGCAAGCTTTTTTACCCTAATTATTAAAAGGGTCAATGAAAATAATAATCCACAGAGTGCTAAGGAGAGAATAAAATTGTGGATGGAAAATAAAACCCTGGCTATGGATAAACAGTGAATGAAAAGACATGAACGGACATTAGTTCTGGAGTTACCTTATGAGAGTGATGAAAAGAAGAGAAAATCCAGAGCAAGAATGAGAGAAAACATCAAGGTTAAAGCCTGCTCTCTGTAAGAATAGTTTGCCATGTCTGTGGGCTGTACTGACTGTGTACCTACAAAAACATTAATGTGGTACTTCAATCTGGAGAAAATTCCTTATCATATATTTTACACACGGGTCAGGGGGCACGATTAATTGCATTTTAAAAATTAATCACATTAAATTAGCATCAAATTAACCAGCCTAAAAATAAAAAGAAAAAAAAAAAGGCTGTAGAAAATGTAGGCCGCAGAGAGCAGACACAGTATTTCTAATAAAAAAACAGAGATTCTCAAACGCAAGTCCAGTGCTGAGTCTCATCTTTTAGACAGTACTGACTCTTCTCAGTACATTTAGAAAGCTCAGTTAGAGGTGTATGCAGGGAAACCTAAACCATTGTGAGGAATTCCTCTGAAAAAATGAATATAAATAAAATGCTGAAGAAAGGAAATCCATTTGGCTGCTGACCAAACACTGGCTATTAATCCATTACAGTAATGTGCATGTAGACCCCTGAAAACGTGATTTTTGGGAATCCCTCATAACTAGTGGGTCACTGTAAAAAGACAGCTAGCGACTTAAAAGCTGTAAAAAAAGCAATTACTCCTTTGTAGTGTAAGTAGAAGACATAATAAAAGTATAACTTTAATTGCCATTAATTGCACAAGGGTGACTGCCTCTGCATGCCTAATGTTCTAAGTGCCCGTGGACGTGATTTACAAGATTTGATTAACTCTGCTCACAGAACATTGAGGATGTATGGAGATTTTACAAGCTTTTAAAGAACTATGGTGTGTAGAGGTCTAAAAAAAACTGCAGATGTGGAATTGTTTTCAAAATGAATTAATTTATTGTGTATTTAATGTATAAATTTCTTTCTGTTAATTTAACAATGAATTTCTTGATATAATAATTAAGTGAACATTAGACTGTACACTTTCATTAGATGAAGTGCCTTGTAAAGTTTGACCAAAGAAGAAGATACTAAATAAAGCTGCCTTTTATACACAAACAAACATCATTTTACATATTTTTGTGCAACTTTGCTCTGTCAATAAACAAGCAATTAAAATGAGTCTTAGGAAAACTGAGAACTGAAATGTCTGGCAACTGAGAATACATGTTCAGGTCTAGAATTTTTGTATTTATTTTATTTATTTATTTTTTGGATGTGTTGCAGGTGTGCGTACATAACATTAACTTTACTTCCCCCCCTGAGTCTTAGATTACACTTAATTGTAATTGCAATTAAAACTGTTGTTTTATAGAAAAAAAATTCTGATTGACTGTGAGCTTACATAGTACTCTGGCCATGTGTTCATTTACATCATACTGTACAAATGACATTGTGTGTCATTTAAGAATATGAGAGAACACTTTAGATTGGACATAAACTTAAAAAGCACACAGGCACCAGTGAGAATGAGATTTATTGAAAGTGTGACCTTGTAGTGATAGTGTAGTAATTGTAAAATACTAAATGAGGATATCAATGTTTTCCTAGCTGTTTTTGCAGCTTAGCCTTAATGGACAGAGTTTTCAGATCTGAAACTTGGAATATCCTGAAATCAAATTCTTTTATTTCAAAAGATCAAAGACAATTCAAAAAGTACCTTGCAAGTTTAAGTTATGAAAGCTCTTTATTAAGCTCAGCTGAAACAAAAGTGCACTCTACAGGGAATATGGTGGGCTTTCAAACGAGAGGCTGCTGTATGCACGCACACACACACACACACACACACACACACACACACGCACACACATCCTGTATGAGCGACAGTCGAAATCCCGGCATGAACAGATGTTTATTTATAAAGTAGCAGCAGGCAGGACATGACAGAGGTCACAACAGGCAGGGTCAGCACGAGTCCCTATGAATTATTGATACTCATCATGTCTGAATGTGTGTGAGAGAGGGAACAACCCTGGAGCGCACTATAAGCACTGAAGACAACCTAAGTCACAAAATGTGACACCAACTTTTCAACTAAAATTTGTCCCACTTCTACACGAGGAAAGGATAATGTCTGGTTATAAAAAAAATCTGCACTATGTCTTTATTTGTTTGACAACATGCAGGTTACATCAGACCATTAAAGTGGTATTAGAAAAAAATTAAAATAACAACAACAATAAAAAACAAAAACAAGTATGTCTTCAAGGTTTTGTAAGAATGAGTGCTCACCTCTTCTCCTGCATTTCCTCTCAGGCTGTGCTTAATGGTCAGAATGCTGTGTTGACAAACAGAGCTGCATTTCTGTAATGAACAAATAAAGAGAGCAAAACAATTAGTCATAGTAAAATAATAATAATAAGTAAATTAGGGTGATTCATATTTGTAAATGGCAAAAAAATCATGTAATTAATCATCTTTGCTGACCCAAACAAAGTCCTGTATTAAAGAAAAATAAATAAATAAACCTTAAAGCAATTCAAGCTCAAGTAACACCTTTGTGTTTTTGTGAAACCAAAGTCAGCTCAGACCCAGCTGTTATTACAGCCAATGCATCTGCATTAAAAAAAAAAAAAAACTTTAAAAAATGTGCCACTTAAATATGAGACATTGAAATACAAATATACTCAATGGCCAAAGACATATTTTCCAAAATAATTAAAACAAATCTCAAAACAACCATACTCCAGAGGACACTAAAGTGCTGATGGCATTTCGTACCTTCTGAGCATCTCATTTCTATCATACTACAACAATGTTAACAGTAAAACAGACTTATGCTTAATATATTCAGAAGTACTCTTTAATGTTCTTGAAAACAAATAAAATGTGCATGTGTAAGAAACAATGATTTAAAAATGCAAATTGAAATAATGCATTGACTTCTAAAGCCACTTTTGTTCCCTTTCAAGGGAACTTCGAACTGCATCCTCTAGGGGTCGCTATGGGGAACGCCTCGTCATGACCCGGGTCTGAAGCATACATTCAAAAAACACCAACAACACGTTGGCCGGCGACAGCCCATGACGTCACTACCGGTGCGACTATAGTATAAATAGGCGCCGGGAGAACACATCATCCTCTTCTTCGTCTTCACTGAC
>NW_015627959.1:895851-900127 GCF_001515625.1 Sinocyclocheilus rhinocerous
GAAGAAGAGGATGATGTGTTCTCCCGGCATCTATTTATACTATAGTCGCACCGGTAGTGACGTCATGGGCTGTCGCCGGCCAACACGTTTTTGGTGTTTTTTGAATGTATGCTTCAGACACGTGTTTCCCCATAGCGACCCCTAGAGGACGCAGTGTCTCGTTCCCTATTCAGGGAACCATGGTTACATACGTAACCTGAGACGTTATGTTTGTTCAAAGATTTCATCTGCAACAATATTTGAATGCCTTTTAGTTGTCTTTTAATTACACATTTATGGAAATTCCTTAGCAAATACAGAACAGAAACAGAAAGCGGAAAGCAAAAAAAAAAAAAAAAAAAAACTCAACTGGGCACACGGATAGCAGATGTTAGCTGTTTCAGTTTCAGGCATAATCTCAGAGGAGTGGAAAAAAAATACATATAAATAAATAAATAAAAAATTGCAGGAACTCTGACCAGCCAGAAACCTGTGTGTTCATAAATCGCAGCAGATTATATCTAAGAGAAGAACAAAGTTTTGATACCTCAACTTCAAATAAGTGGCTGCAGCTTACGGTCTCAAATAAAAGCACGGGTGATGATTGACTCGCTGTAAAACACAGATTTGATTGGTGCCCTTTAAGATGGGTCTGAGTGCACTTTCTATCTCTCTCTCTCTGTCTGTCCGACTCCGATGCAGACACTTCACCTCCTCTATATTAAACCACTAGACAAGGCACACAGGGTCCCAAACTCATTTCGAATGGTATTGATCCCTTCCACAAATAAGAACCCACACCACAATTTATTTGCGTCCCCTCAGGTATCATCTGTTTAAACATTTTCCTGAATCAATCAGTGTGGGCTCTCCAGAGGGACGCCATCTCGCACCAGTCTGGTTATTATCCCCTGCTGATGAAAGATGCGCCCGTCTGCACAGGTCTGGGAACAGCTTTTAGGAAGTTATGCACTTAGGATTCTTCAAAACATGCCTCTTTTGGGACTTTTACTGCAATTTGATTCTCCTAGAATATCCTATTCTATTTTTAAAGGGTACAATGATGATAAATTTCACTTATTCCCTACTATAAAAGAGTTACTTTGTGAGGGAGTTATTTTTATAACCCATTTTGTATTATAAATCTGACTTGGGTCATTTGGCTCATTCCTCCAAACATGAGACTCATATTTTCCAAAATAATTAAAACACATGTTCTCTTTCTACAAAAACCAAGTGCTGATGGCATTTCATACTTACTGAGCATCTCATTTCTATCATACTACAAGAATGTTAATAGTAAAACATGTTTATGATTATTATATTTAGAAGTACTCTTTAATGTTCTTGAAAGCAAATAAAATATGAGTGAGAAAAAAAGAGGAAATTATTGGCTATTATCTATACATAGTTAATCATTGTGATTATTGAAAATGGTCTAATCCCCCCTCCCCCATCATTAAAATAAATCAATTTAAATTGCAGCATATTATTTAAAATGTTTCCATAACTGATTCATAATTTTCTGAAAACTGAATAAAATTTAGTATTAACCTGTGGTTTTACAAAAAAACACATAATGATGGAACTGCCTTAATGCCGCAAACATGTTTGAATTTTCAACCACTTGTTTAATTTGAGCTGTTTGATAGGTTAAAGAAATTATGCCATTAACTTCAAAGAATGCAGAATAGCTTACAAAACTAATGCTATTTTGTGTTATGTCCAAAACATTTGCACAATTACTTTTCCCCTTGTAATATATTTTTGATAATTACCCATAAGAAGAAGAACAAACAAGTATTTAACTTTTTTTTTTTTCAACATTTAAAGTCAATGTGGCTATGGTAAAAGCTTGTATATTAAATAAAAGTGCACGTCCAAAGTTTCTAAGAAGGGCACACAATTATAATGTCACCTCAACTTGTAAAATAAAATCTATTACACATTTTCTGTAGAAATTCTGTATATCTTGTTTGTGAAATAAACAGCCTCACAGCAAAGAGGATATGCAACAAGAGCATAAAGTAGATTGTGAGGCAGTCAGATAGTTCAAACTAATTTTCCTCAAACTACTTTTAGTCATCATCTATATGCATAGTCAACATAGTGGAAGACTAGAATGCACTGACTTCAACAAAACCAACTTCATTAGGAAAAAAGGCAAACAGAAATTTGTATGTTAGTGCACAATATTAAAATGTTAAATTAACAAGCAAAATAAAACACCATGACTGAAGCAATCAAACTATACATAGACAGGTTAGAAGTTGAAAGAGATGTATAGGGACCTCAAATTATATGGATTAAGTGATTCTTACCCTGAATCTGCATATTGCAATTCATATTTGAATTGCAAAAAACATAGGTGTGGACTGGAGAAAAATCTGAGATGTTCCACCCGGTTTAAAATCATGTTTCTAATTAATGTAATGGTCCCATAAAATGTCATCTGACATTTATTTTAGTCTCTGTTAAATGTGTATATAATGATGTGGAGCAGCCGGGACAGTAAAGCTGTGCGCTATTGTGGGATACACCATGACTAACAGCTTCCTCATCGCTAATCTTGTCCCTGTGCTTGTCGTTTGTATGTTTGTTGCTCCTCTGGCTGGACCAGATGTGCCTGTTTAGAAACTGTGACGGACAGGGAAAGAGAAGTTTGGAGCGCTGAAGCTATTGTTAGGAAATTCACTCTGAATCGCACCAGGAGCGAACAATTGAGCGGAACCCAGATTTTCTTTAGAGACAGGTTTAGGATGCACTCATCACAGTGCAAAAAAACTCTCTGCTAAAGTAACATAGACACAAGGACACACACAAGCACAAACATAGAACAAAGAGCATACTAGGATCAGTATATACTTTTAGAGAATGTTTTAAAGACAATATTAAAAGTGTTTCTTGTGAAGTGTTATATTAATTTATAGACAATGAAAAATGGCAAGAATAACCTTTTGCTGATTAAAGGAGCTATTCTCCAGATTCACTGAGGCACTTAAGGCACTTACAACATGTAAAACTCTTTTACAAGAAAAAATGCACTTTGATGGCTGAATTTACTGAATGGCGTATATAATACCTTCAATTATTAATGTAAATGAAAAAAAAATACTGTAAAAGAACTGTGGGCAATTATATATATATATATATTGTATGTTATTATTATTTGCTCATTTTAAATGTCTTTTATGCATACCGCAGATTGTATTGTTTTACCCTTAGACTAGACTAAAATTAGACTAAAATGTAAAATATAAAAAACCTACTATAAAAATATAGATTACTACATTTAAATAATAATAACAATTATAACATACAAGTGAAATAATCATAAACCATAAATTCAATATACTGTGTGATAATAATTTACCAATTTGTAGACAAATCTATCCCCAATAATAATAATAATAATAATAATAATAATAATAATAATGTATATTTAATTGTGGACATGTTATATATAAAATTAGCCTTAGCAAGACAAACATTTTTTTATTCCAAAAATGTTTAAAATGAATTTCAAAATACATGCCTATCATTCAATTAATCTTCTGTGGAAAAGAAAATGGTGCTGTTGTAAAAAGCTACAGAGTGATAATAACAATAATAATAATAATAAAAAATAGTTGTCAACCTACTTGTACTACATCTGCAATTGATAACAGTCATCAGCAGCAGTACTAAACTGTAAACTCAAATCCTGCACATTTTCAGCAAGTGTCTGGGAAGGCTTTAGGCAGACTTTATGGTAACTAGCCTCTGAATAGAACATTTGCTGTGAGCATTACGCTACAGAGACAGTCGTGTGTTGAGGGGGGTATTCATATCCACCCAACACAGAGGCTAAAATCCTGTGGTTGTGAGGGCAAGTGCTGCTCAGCGGCGGGAAAGAGAAAAGGATGTGACACGAGCCATCTCCCTCATGAACACTGCAAGTCTTTTTAAGTCAGCAGTTCAAATATTCATGACTGCGCTCATGTAGCGCTTTTTAACCTTCTCCTGACCCCATTTAAGCATTAGATGCTTCTTAGAAAGTTCTGTGGACCAGAAGGAGGCAAAGCAGATTTGAGTTGTCATGACAGTTGTACGCTTTCTTTCCTCACTCCCCAGGATCAGACAGTGTTATTTGTGTAAATGTACATATGTGATTTTCTAATTAGTCATGGAACATTATGAGCAACTGGTGAATAAAAACATTTTCACTCTTGTAATGACACATGCAGTTTGCACTGGTAAGAGAAGATGATGTTGACAGACGTATTCTGAACAAACTGGGAGGTTGCCAGATATCTCA
>NW_015627959.1:900137-908176 GCF_001515625.1 Sinocyclocheilus rhinocerous
GCGACACATTGTCAAAGAGAAGCATCTTATTGCATAACAAAGCTCTAATTATGACTGGTGTTGCATTGCCAAAACAAATCAATAGTTTACATGCCGAGACATGACTCAAGGAACTGCCTGCTTGTGACTTGCTCATGGAAACAAAAAATGCACACAAAATATTTTAATGTCTCTCTGTATGGCCTAGGGTTGTAAACGGAGTCAAAAGTATGGCAGTTGTTTCCCCCCATGTTAAACTATTTAGAAATAAAAAAGGACTATCCCATGGAGAATATCCATGACCTTTTTCTGTCATCCACGACTACTCAGTACGCTGATATATATATATATATATATATTTTTTTTTTTCCCCTCTTTAAATCATACCATTCCATAGAGTTTTCATTTGTAGGTCAGGTATAAATTAAAATTATTTAAACAGTTATTCTTATTAATGAATACATGGTAAAAATGCAAAAATGTCTTCAATAAGACCTTGAGCTTGTAGGTCCCAAAGAAGAACATATAGATGATGACATTTTTTTTTGAGCAGAGTAAAGATATAAAAAATACAAATAAAAAAATAAAAAATAAAATAAAATAAAATAATAAAATAAAATTTTCTTTTATTTCTATATTAAGGCATGACACTACAGGCAAAACCATTGTTTTTATTTCATGCACTGGTCTGTTTTGACATTTTGGGCTATTTTGCTTCCATTCCATCTTTCTTTTCTGTTCTTTCTTTCCTTCTTTCTTTCGACTATTGACAGTATTTTCTGATTTATGAAATTATAAAAAGAGATATCCAAAACCCCCTATGTCAAACATTTAACTCTAATATGTCAAAAATAAATAAAAAAATGTTTATCCGTGTCTTAATTAAGATGATTTAATATGTAATACTAACAGTACTATCTTAAGCTCTAAATGTCTAAATAAATATTTTCTATTTAAAAAAAAAAAAACTTAAATAATTCTTGACATTCTTGGTATATGGTCGGCAAGAGGATTTGATAGTCCAGGTTTCTAGTTTAGTCTTGCATTTATTCCAGAGCCTCCACAGAATCAACAGGGCAGCTAAAACTTCAGTATAACTGGAGAATTTGCAGAGTTTTGCAAATATGTTTGCAAAGTAGTGCTCAGACTGATCTGAGTGGACATGTAAAGACAGACAGGACAGGACAGGACACTAGTGGTTCCCTAAGGGGACTGAGAGTGCTAACTCCTGTGGCTTATTGCTGAAGACTAGCTTCACTCCTGATTTTAATATATGTATAAATATGCACTACTGGAGGCATCTCGATGGAGTGAGAGGCTACAGGGACATGTCAGCAAAGAGAGTGGCCTGAATGCAGTCACACACCAGCAAACACATGTGCCCCCCTCACATGCACACACACACACACACACATATTCGCATATCATCCCTGTCATGACTACATATGCATGACAGAAACCTTTCAGGAACTGCATCCAAAGAGTTCTCCGTCGAGTTAACCCTCAGCAAATGTGCGACTGGGTTCAACTCTGGAAGAAAGAAGGGATTGGGGGGAAAATAAATAGCTGACAGCCAATTCTGACAGCCAATTGCTCTGTATGGAAATTCACCTCCACCTCCTGACAACTTTCCTTGCCTCTCTTTTTTGGCAGAAACTCCCAGAACTGGAGATGTATTTACTGACTTGCTGGTGCCGAGTTACTTAGGCATCTGAGGAAGAGCAATGCAAATCCATAATTTAACAGTATGGTGAAGGTGTCAGGGAAACTGACTCACCGTTTGTAGCACAAGCTGAACTTTCGCTTTCTGAAGCACAGGTGACATTGCTGTGAAAGGGTGAGGGAGGCTTTCCAAGCCTTTCAGATGAAGAGGATCAACAGACATGACTCAACCCTTCAGGGTCAAATACAGGGCACCCACCAGCTCCCAGGAAAAAAAAGAAAAAAAACATCTCTGCAGTCATGAGAAATGGCATCTTCCAAATGAGCGTCTGCTCAGAAGACAGATTTGGCATTTGAAATCATTCTTGCCAACTGAGAAATAAATGGTGCAGTAAAATGCTAAGTTGTGTCGTACTTAAAGAAACTAAATAACTAACTATCCATCGTGATCACCACTTCTTTCTTTCTTTTTTTCTTTCTACACACAAAATACACACCATATATATTTTAACCCGACTTAGACAATACATCATGGTAACAAATGGTAACTTGCATTTAAAATGTATATACATTATTTATTTAATTTGGTGTGTAGCAGTTTATTAAGATGATTACGATAACAACAACAACAACAACAACAACAGTAATAATACTAATAATAATTTGACAAACAATATAAATTTTATATGTCTATGAAACCTATTAACTTATTCATTTAGTTGTTCCATTTGAAGAACAATTCTTAGGTTAGCATTTAGAGGTCATAACGGTCTAAACAAAGCCCAGTTGGCACACAATGATTTTTGCACACTGATTTTACTTAAACTTGCTTTTAAAATCTATTAATCTGTCGATTTCAAAATCTAATGTAAATACTGTTTTCTTGCTTTTGTCAGAGCTTTTGATAGTTGTCTCTGTTAACTACTGTAAATCTAGGTGTGCCAACTAGGGTTTTTTCAAACCGTTTATGACTTTTACCTGATAAAAGAACCCAATTTAATGCATTTACGTTACATTGTTGGGTTATTAAGCATAATCAGTGTCCGTTTGTGCACGTAAATGTACTCATAATGCTTGAAAGATCTCTAGAAGGTGTCGTTTAAAAGACTCTACACAGTGCACTCAAGATAGCTGGGTCACAGACATGGCAAGGTTCAACCAAACACACACACACACACACACACACACACACAAACACATGCACACACACACTGCCTCTCAGGAACTTTTTTTATGGCTGCAGAGTGCCACCATGGAGCCACTCCAGCTTTAGCTGCTCCTCAATTATGCAGCAGAGTTTTTTGACCTGCTGCACAGATCTCTCCCCTCCTCAATTATGAATGGACCTCTTGATTGAGGTGGGTTCCTTTCCACTCATCCCTCCCTCTCCCTTTTTTTTATTCCTCTAAATGAACAGGCGCCACTACTCCTGCCGTCAGAGAACAACTGAATGCATGTTGAAAGGGTTTAGAGAATTATGGGATGAGAAAAGGCATTAGACACGACGGGTGGTGGTAATTTTCATTTCTTGATGCTTTGGTCAAAATGTGAATTGAAGATGTCGGTGAATAAGTGAAACCACCAGAACATTTTCTTGAGAGGTACAAATGTAGCTGACTTTGCTTACTAGTTTCCTGAAAACTAGTACTTCATTTAGAAATGAGTGAAGAGATAGCATTAAGAAGATAAATTGTGTAATGTTCGTATGCAAGTGATGACCATATTAATAATCAAAAACTGTCTGATAACATCATGTTTTATTTCTTAATGCTGCTATTATAAGCATAACAGTGCATGTAATCATTTAACTTCAAAAATCTTACAATGAACTGCTGGGCTACACTGCAGTTTCTAGTTTTAAGTTGTCTTCAAATACATGGAACCACAAACTGATTTACACCTAAACATACATTTGTATTACTTTTACATTTTGAGTGGATTACAGCAGTTGTTACCTATTTTCAGATCCAATTCTTGACCAACAATTATATTTATTTTACAGAGATTGTATAACTTTGTGCTGTGTGGTGGGAAACAGCAATCGAATCTCAATATTGCAGCAACAGACATGTATCTCTAGAGGTTTTGTCAAAGAGTCAAAGAGCAATTTTTTGTCGTCTTTAAAAAGTGTTGACTCTATGTTCTGGAGAAAATTATTAAATGTACACAGGGTATTGAGCTTATGGAAGAATCTCTGCAGGGTTGTCCACAACAAAGTCTGTTATCAATTAATTCAGTGTTAATGAACACCAGGAAAATTGAGAACACTACTTTCTCTATTCAATGATTCCTTTTCCATCAAAGGCAAACAGCTGCTCTTATTCTGAGAAGCAAGAAAAAAACATCTTATATTTTGCGTGTGCTGTTTAAGAGGGTTGTACTTTCAAAGACTTACAGAAATTGCTTTGATTCTGAAAAAAAAGGATCTCATATTCACTTTTTGCTGCCAGTGTTGGAACATTATTTGAGATTTAATAAATAAATAAATAGATAAATAATTAAATAACACTCTCCTGGACTTTATGTTCAAAAAAAATAAAAATAAAAAAAAAGACAGAGAGAAATACTTGCAAACAAATTACAAATTCAAGACACCTACCAAATCTAGGCAGGGTCATTTCAACCTGTGCCAAATGTCCACTTTAGAAGTCTCTCTATAGTCTAGTACACACTAATCAATCCACACACTTCTCCAGACCATCTTAATCAATCCACCAACTACTTCTGCATCTAAGTGACCCATACCTCTGATTGCAAATCTCCCAGAATGAAAAGTGCAGATTTAGTCCTTACAAAGCTTAATGAACACAGCTGACTTCGGCTTAATTGTGATTTATTGTTTTGCCTCCTTCCTCTGGCCCTTGGGATAATTGTGGAAGAAGAAATTAATGGGTTCAATTGGTCTATTTTTGTTGCGCTAATTTGCCTGCGTCAAAGACTACATTAACCTGTGAGGCTTACTATCTCAGGTGCCTCTGTGCTCTCCTGACGCAACATGTCATGGGATGGAGAGCCTCAAGTCAGAACATCACAGAAACCATGGTACGACAGACTTCACTGACACCTAGCCCGCCATGGAGCTTGTTGAAAGAGAGCTTGTAGAAATTCTGCTGAGACATGGCTGAGAATTATGAATTACTAATCATGCCTCATACTGTACGCACTAATGGTCTCAGTTTGAATATGATCCTAGTTGAGCTTGTTTGATTTGGCTTGAGTGGAGTGGCTCTGAATAGTGACAATCCAACAGATATTTTATACAGGAGTAACTGAAGATTTTGAAAATAATTCTAAAACAGCAGCGAGGGCATCCGATAATACTGTGTGCTTTGTTACAAGTACACTTGAAAATACACCAACCATTAACACCACAATCAGGCTCTGGTTGTGTCTTGAGCTCTTTCGAGTAAAGTGCAAATATTCAGGCTAAAAGTAAACAAGATTTTGAGCAGAAACTATGCATTCCTATGAATCCATTCACAACGGGAACAGATATTTGCCCAACAACAAACCTGTTTTTTTTTTTTTTTTCTGTTAATATGTCATTATTCCCTGCCAATAAAAATGTGCCAACAACATGTGCACACACACAAACACAAACACACACACACGCGCGCGCACGTGTGAACACACATATGCACACAGACACATGAATACACATACAGGAGTTATCAGAATGGACTTGTAATGTCGGCTGTTAGTATAAATGTTTGTCCTGGTTATTTTGTATTTGGCACATGTAAATATCGTCACATTCTTTGCTTGCATAACAAAAAAGAAAGAAAGAAAGAAAGAAAGAAAGAAAGAAAGAAAGAAAGAAAGAAAGAAAGAAAGAAAGAAAGAAAGAAAGAAACTGCCAATACATTTTAACTTTCAGTCATGCCTGGAGACACTTCAAGCATACACATTTAGCCGTGCCAACACACTGAATACTTTTTGCCAACCAACATTAAACAGCAAGGATCTGAAGCCCAACCAATTATTTCTCCACATCTTGACAAGCATTAATCATGCATGTTTTATACATAAGTATTAACGGCGTTGAACATGTAACTTTTAATAACTTTATTTTATTGTTCTTAAATGTTAATGGTATGATTTCAAATATGTGTTTCAGAATAGTCAGAATTGTTACAGAATAGACAGGTATTTGAATTTGGTGTGAACGGGTCTTAAAGGATTGACTTTCGACATGAGGACCCATCTATTATATTGCAGAAGTTAAAACACATTGCTTAATTCCATGCATGAGGGTTTTTTGGCTTATAGATCAAATATTCAGGTGACACAGCTCTCACATGAGGCCTTGAGGTGAAAGGCCTGCAGACTAATGGAGAAAATCTGGAACACAAAGCTGTGTAGAAGGGGCTCTTTTCTTTAATCTAGCTTAACCCTGGAACACAGACTGGAGTCTGCTTAATGTCAGTTCTTTGGACCGAGCACCGGGTATTAACTACAGCCTAGCTATAAGAGAAGAAAGCAAACAGCAGACAGGAACGTGTCACAGCCATAGACACAGGGTGATTAACTATTAGTCTGTGAGTGTGTCAATGAGAAACAGAAAGAATAAAGTAGGAGATTATCTACCACTGATTGGCTGTCACCTAATACTTATAGCTAAAATCATATACATCAATGTGACACTCATTAGTATCCGTAGATATTTGTATAGTGGGTTCTAGTACATGCCTGTTTTTGTATGTTTGCATACTTAAACGTAAAATAAAAACATACTTCACATCTAAAATGTAAACGCTTTAATGGACAAACAATGTTAGAAACGTTCTAATGTTTACATATACTTTGAGGTAATATGTTTTTAGGTTTCTTGTATTGCATTTATCATGCATTTCAGTTAGTAAATAAATTAGGTATTTTATAGACAAAATCTCTTAATCAGTTGTCAGGAATCATAATATTGTCACGGTCAAGGTGTGTGGAGGCAGGCAGGATGACGAGGACGACAAGGATTCAAATAAGGATGTTTAATGTAGAGACAACAAGGCAGATACGGGTAGATGAGACACACACTCAAGAAAGAAAGAAAGAAAGAAAGAAAGAAAGAAACTGCCAATACATTTTAACTTTCAGTCATGCCTGGAGACACTTCAAGCATACACATTTAGCCGTGCCAACACACTGAATACTTTTTGCCAACCAACATTAAACAGCAAGGATCTGAAGCCCAACCAATTATTTCTCCACATCTTGACAAGCATTAATCATGCATGTTTTATACATAAGTATTAACGGCGTTGAACATGTAACTTTTAATAACTTTATTTTATTTTTTTTAAATGTTAATGGTATGATTTCAAATATGTGTTTCAGAATAGTCAGAATTGTTACAGAATAGACAGGTATTTGAATTTGGTGTGAACGGGTCTTAAAGGATTGACTTTCGACATGAGGACCCATCTATTATATTGCAGAAGTTAAAACACATTGCTTAATTCCATGCATGAGGGTTTTTTGGCTTATAGATCAAATATTCAGGTGACACAGCTCTCACATGAGGCCTTGAGGTGAAAGGCCTGCAGACTAATGGAGAAAATCTGGAACACAAAGCTGTGTAGAAGGGGCTCTTTTCTTTAATCTAGCTTAACCCTGGAACACAGACTGGAGTCTGCTTAATGTCAGTTCTTTGGACCGAGCACCGGGTATTAACTACAGCCTAGCTATAAGAGAAGAAAGCAAACAGCAGACAGGAACGTGTCACAGCCATAGACACAGGGTGATTAACTATTAGTCTGTGAGTGTGTCAATGAGAAACAGAAAGAATAAAGTAGGAGATTATCTACCACTGATTGGCTGTCACCTAATACTTATAGCTAAAATCATATACATCAATGTGACACTCATTAGTATCCGTAGATATTTGTATAGTGGGTTCTAGTACATGCCTGTTTTTGTATGTTTGCATACTTAAACGTAAAATAAAAACATACTTCACATCTAAAATGTAAACGCTTTAATGGACAAACAATGTTAGAAACGTTCTAATGTTTACATATACTTTGAGGTAATATGTTTTTAGGTTTCTTGTATTGCATTTATCATGCATTTCAGTTAGTAAATAAATTAGGTATTTTATAGACAAAATCTCTTAATCAGTTGTCAGGAATCATAATATTGTCACGGTCAAGGTGTGTGGAGGCAGGCAGGATGACGAGGACGACAAGGATTCAAATAAGGATGTTTAATGTAGAGACAACAAGGCAGATACGGGTAGATGAGACACACACTCAGGGTAACATTCACAATAACTGACAAACTAGACTACAGGAGGCAGGAACTAATATAGGGTGGATAACGAGGGGCAGACAGGTGAGCACAATCAAGGTAATTAACTAATAATGAGGACAGGAACAACCAAATAAGGACACAGGGGCGTTACA
>NW_015627959.1:909638-914472 GCF_001515625.1 Sinocyclocheilus rhinocerous
GGGTCGGTTATTCTGTCACGGTCAAGGTGTGTGGAGGCAGGCAGGATGACGAGGACGACAAGGATTCAAATAAGGATGTTTAATGTAGAGACAACAAGGCAGATACGGGTAGATGAGACACACACTCAGGGTAACATTCACAATAACCGACAAACTAGACTACAGGAGGCAGGAACTAATATAGGGTGGATAATGAGGGGCAGACAGGTGAGCACAATCAAGGTAATTAGGACAGGAACAGGACAGGAACAACCAAATAAGGACACAGGGGCGTTACAAATATATTATTAAAAATCCTAAACCAATGCATGCTAAAAAAAAATCCTCATCTCTGCATTTCTTGTCTGTCTTAGCTTGTTTCCTAATCTAGCTTTCTAATAAATGTAGCATTGTACACAGTGAATTTTGTTGGCTGCTATTGTTGAACTACTAATGCTCCTCTATTATAAGTCACGTTGGATAAAAGTGTCTGCTAAATGCATAATATAATATAATATAATATAATATAATATAATTATATACAAAACTGTACATAAGTAAAATTTTTTATGCAAATTGCAACTAAAATAATAGAGATCACAGTGGGGGGAAAAGAACAGATTGCTAGACTGGCTGTCATTTAATTTTTATAGCTAAAGTGTAAAAAATCCACCCAAAAAAGTACAGTATGTAACAATTGTGTTTGAATATTGGAGCCTGTGTCAAAAGAAACATTACTGTTGAGAAGGCAGAGATGGGATGTTCAGTGAGGCTCCTAAAACAGCACCACTCAGGGAGCCAAGGGCACTAGGGGGGTCTGCACTCTACCATCCCACCACAAGCACACACACACACACACTGGTATGATACATGACCCCGCTCTGACGCTCCTTATGGAGCGGTGCAGATGAGAAGAGGCAATCTAGAGAAAACACACTCACACACACACATTCTTGTTCGGGGCCCTACAAACTCCTGACGTTGATTTGTTTGAAATGGAGACTGATGATCAGTCGATGACAATTCCCGTAATCATTAAGCGGGGAGCGATTCATCAGGGGAGCGGAATCGGAGGCCTCTGTGTCACATTTATCCTGCTGGAGAGAAGTGCCGTGCAAGCTGCACTTTTTAAAAGGATTGATTACAATCCAGCTGCTGTTTTTTTTTTCTTCTTTTTTTCCACACTCCTAAATGTGGGATAATCAGGTATTTAACCCAAAAAAGGCCCGGGAAGCGGGAGGAGAGGGAGCATTGCAATCTAATTTCCCCACAGCCAACTCGTACTCCCTGCGCTGATGACTTTCTGGGGGATGTAATGATGTGGAAGACGCTTTGTCATATTAGACAGGAGGGATAAAGAAAAAAAGCTTATTCCAAAGCACTTTACTATAAAAATAGCTTACGACCTTATGAACTTGGTTCTCCCTTAAAGGGCCAATTAGAATTAAAGTGCTAAATGGACAAACTGACAGGTAAGGGTGTGGTTTCTTTGTATGCTACATATTGCAATGAATTATCCTATTATTATCATTATTTTTTTATTTTTATTTACTACTTTAGTAAATATGACATGATTTTGAAATTCAAAAGTGCAGTTCCCTGTGCTCAGGATGCTTTGTTAATCTTGTGTAATGCATTTACAACAATTGATGTTGTTCTCTTCCTTGTCATCATTATAATTATAATGCAAGTATGAATTACAAATATTACATATATTACCACTACAATAAATCACTGTAATTGTTGCCATGACAACCAAATTTAATAGTACCAAATTTACTTGGCAAAAGGCAGGAGATGGAGTTGTAGGAAATAATCATCCACTTCAAGTAAGATATTTCACTCATATGCTGAATCAAATCTCAATAATATTATCTTGATTATTCCATCTTGCATTAATACATCAAATATCTGCACTCATTTGCACATCCAGTGTGTAACACATTATTACAATTGGCCATTATTCTTCAGTGGACAACAGTGAAAAGTATATATGCAAGACACAGTTTTACTTTTTTACTGTTACCTTTCCTTATGCATGCAATTGTGTATTTTTTTCCAGTTATTATTATTATTATTAACCATTAAACACTATTAAAATAAATTACTATTACCCGTCTATAAAAATAACACAATTTTGTAACTTTAACTTTTGTCAAAACCAGTCAGATTTTACAGTTTTACGGTCTGTCCAGTACTTAAATCCTAAAGAGTTTCCACTAAGAAGGGACATTTAAGCATTAAGACACAGAGCATATTGTAGCTGTTTTCAACTTAGGTTATGAAAAAACAGCAGGGGGTGGTTTGAAGTAATGTGTGATTTCATTCTCTTTTTTATTTTTGTAATTGAGCTATTAACCCCTCCCAGGACCTTCTAGAAGTCACTAATTGAAACCAGATGACCAAGTGAGGCAACGGAGGTGAAATTGTTCTCAAATGTAAGGTGTAAAACGAAATAAAAGAAAACAGCTGTAATCTTCAGCTGATCAAACATAACATAACATAACATAACATAACAAACACCACAGTGTTGACGTTAAAACATAGAATGTGTGCTTTGAGAGGAAAAATGAAGCATGACATATAAAACAGATGATTAGATTTCACAATCTACTTCTTCGCCTCTGCTTTTCTTTCCAAAAAAGGTGGGGGGAGACTGGGAGACGGCTGCTCTTGCAGGGTTTTTAATTCAATAAATATTAATTGTCATGTCAAGACATCTGCACACAGATGAATTATTTAATGATAGACACTCTGTCTATTTTGAAATATGACACTCTGAAGGCACTTTATGCAAACAGTCTGGGTTGCAGGACTTGGGGAAAAATGTCAGAGCAGAACACAGAGTTCAAACGTAGTTCAACGTCATTAATGTTGCAGTGTAAAAACAACTCAATGTGACGAAAAAACATGCGCACGCAGAAAAAAAAAATCGGCTTGGGAAAGCGATGAGGGCAAGAAAAAAACTTTCTCCCACAGCAGAAGTAGGATTTTAATGGCTTTTGTGCTAAAGCATTTACAGGACCTTGAGCATCAGAATACCTATTGATGTGGGCAAGCAGTCGGACAGACCATCTATTCCATCAAGTTAGTCAAAAAGCCCCGAGCGAGTTTTTGTCTGTACACAGCCTCTCGGCTATCATAAACCCTAAAGAAAACAATGTTTTTGCTGACAGAACATCATATTTCAAATTTCATTACGATGAAGAGACGAGAAAGAGAGAGAGAAACTACAATTACGTTTCTGTGTGGAACAGGGCAAACAGTTCTGGGGCTGGATACCTTTGACACAAGCAAAATGATTATAATTAACAAGACTGATGATGATGATGATGATGATGATGATGATAGGCGAGAGCTGTTGCCTGTGATAGGGCAGAAAGATTGTACAAGCCTTCAAAGCAATATTTACCCGGGAGTTTTTATCTTGCATAAGGCATGAGAAAAATGCATATTCAGGTATTTGGTTCTCTTGTTCATGACATGTGAGAACTGTGACATTCCTTTCACTTGTTTTTCAACAGAACATGTTTTGATTCTATGAAATATTTCACACAAGAAAAACACAATTATGTGCTCAAACAAGGTCAGTGAAATTGGCAAAAAAAAGGGGGAAATATTTGTGTTCTAATGCCACTGTCACGGAAACACCTGCCTCACCAGCCGAATCAGCCTCCTACACCCGCTGATTAAACGGATTACAACACGGACTCATGGATCCTCAGAGCACTTCCTCACCAGAACCCTTACCCATCCGGACTGTCACCGCCTCCCCACCCGCCTGTCCCATGGCCCGGCCAGCAAGCTATTCGGGTGAGGCAGCCCTGTGCAGCGGGTTTTTGCTGCAATGTTCCCTCTACCTGGAGATGCAACCACACCTGTTTGTGACTGAGCGGGCCAAGGTGTCGTTCATTATCTCGTTGCTGTCTGGACGAGCCTTGCAGTGGGCCGAAGCCTTGTGGACTGCACAGAGCCCGGGGATTCACTCGCTGGAGGGTTTTGTGAAACACTTCCGGGAGGTATTCGGCCAATCGACCACGGAGGTCACAGTGCATGAGGAGGAGAGACCGCGGAATCCTCCCGAATCATCCATCCACGGATATGTGCTGCGCTTCCGCACTCTCGCCGCCAGCAGCGGCTGGAACGAGGCCGCCCTGCTCTCGGTTTTCCGCCGCGGCCTCAACCTGGGCTTACGCCAACAGATGGCCATCTACGATGACACCGTGGGGCTCGACAGCTTTCTCCAAAAGGCGGTTCGCATCTCCCAGCACCTAACCGCGTGCCATACAGAATCGCTACCCGCTGCCGCTGCCTCACCCAGCCTCTCCGCTCCAGCACCAGAGCCCATGATCACGGATAGCTACCACCTCTCGTCCACGGAACGATCTCGGAGACTCACCCGTGGCCTATGTCTCTATTGTGGATCCCCGGAGCACCAGCTCCGCACCTGTCCCATTCGTCCATCACGCCCAGCGGTGAGTACTATCCAGATCACTCCTGATGTGTCGTGCGTACCTCATATAAATGCTCTTCTAATTTATCACACCCAATCCTTTCCAGTCAAAATCCTCGTGGACTCCGGAGCTTCGGGGAATTTCATCTCCTCCCGTAGTCTCGCCGGGTTCCAAATTCCCCGCTGCAAAAATGCCACGACCTACCAGATCACCACTGTCCAAGGAAAGCCGCTGGGCAAGGGGCTGGTGCGGCAGCGCACGCCCGAAGTCGCCCTACGGATTGGATGTTTCCACACCGAACGGATCTCTCTACTGGTGCTGGAGGAGGCCGTCGTGGACATCGTCCTGGGACGCCCCTGGCTCGCCAAACATCAACCCACCATCGCCTGGAAGTCCGGAGA